>NW_012114600.1:5553357-5583532 GCF_000951035.1 Colobus angolensis palliatus | reverse complement strand
TACATATGTAACAAACCTGCACGTTATGCACATGTACCCTAGAACTTAAAGTATAATAATTAAAAAAAATAAAATAAATAAATAAATAAAAAAGAAAATTCTGTTCCATTTGCACCCATTGCTTTTGAATGGAAAGCTACTCAGCAACTTGCATTTCTTCTTTCTTATCCTTGCTCACAGGTCTCCCTCCACCCCATCACTCCCACCTATGAACTAAAACCAAAGATACCGGAGAAATGGGATTTTCAGGGCAGGTTCTCTTTGCACATTAAACAATCAAAGTGACTTGTTGCCTGTCATCCCAGCCACCCAAGAACCTGAGACAGGAAGATTGCTTGAGCCTAGGAGTTCAAGGCTGAAGTGAGCTAGGATCACGCCACTGTATTCCCCACTGGGTAACAGAGTGAGATCCTGTCTCAAAACAAAAATCATTAGCATTGTTGATGTATTTTTATGGCAACACCAGCCTAGAGTTAATCTTTGGATGTTAGTGACAACCATTTTTCTCTCTGCTAACTGGAGGGGCTTTTACCCAGCATGAAAGTCCACTAAAATCCACATGCGCACCCCTGCTCCAGAGAAGGTTTGAGCAAGGACATCTCTGGTTAACATACCCCTTATCTATTGGGATGTTTGAGGAACAACCAGCTTATCCAATACCATGAACATGGCCATGCTGCCCAAAGTGTTTTATAGGTTCAATGCTATCCCCATTAAACTACCATTGACATTCTTCACAGAATTAGAAAAAACTACTTTAAATTTCATATGAAACCAAAAAGAGAGCCCACATAGCAAAGACAAACCTAAGCAAAAAGAAAAAAGCTGGAGGTATCACGCTACCTGACTTCAAACTATACTATAAGACTACAATAACAAAAACAGCACAGTACTGGTACCAAAACAGATACATAGACCAATGGAACAGAACAGAGGCCTCAGAAATAATGCCACACATCTACAACCATCTGATCTTCAACAAACCTGACAAAAACAAGCAATGGGGAAAGGATTCCCTATTTAATAAACGGTGTTGGGAAAATTGGCTAGCCGTACACAGAAAACTGAAACTGGACCCCTTCCTTACAACTTATACAAAAATTAACTCAAGATGGATTAAAGATTTAAATGTAAGACCTAAAACCATAAAATCCCTAGAAGAAAACCTAGGCAATACCATTCAGGACATAGGCATGGGCAAATACTTCATTATTAAAACACCAAAAGCAATGGCAACAAAAGCCAAAATTGACAAATGAGATCTAATTAAACTAAGGAGCTTCTGCATAGCAAAAGAAACTATCACCAGAGTGAACAGTTAACCTACAAATGGGGGAAAATTTTTGTAATCTGTCCATCTGACAAAGAGCTAATATCCAGAATCTATAAGGAACTTAAACGAATTTACAAGAAAAAAACAAACAACCCCATCAAAAAGTGGGCAAAGGATATCAACAGATACTTTTCAAAAGAAGACATTTATGCAGCCAATAAACATAAGATAAAAAACTCATCATCACTGGTCATTAGAGAAATGCAAATCAAAACCACAATGAGATACCATCTCGTGCCAGTTACAATGGTGACTATTAAAAAGTCAGGAAACAACAGATGCTGGAGAGAATGTGGAGAAATAGGAACACTTTTATGCTGTTGGTAGGAGTGTAAATTCGTTCAACCATTGTGGAAAACAGTGTGGCGATTCCTCAAGGATCTAGAACCAGAAATACCATTTGATTCAGCAATCCCATTACTGGGTATATAGCCAAAGGATTATAAATCATTCTACTATAAAGACACATGCACATATAAGTTTATTCCAGCACTGTTCACAAAGACTTGGAACCAATCCAAATGCCCATCAGTGATAGACTGGATAAAGAAAATGTGGCACGTATACACCATGGAATAGTATGCAGCCATAAAAAAGGGTGAGCTCATGTCCTTTGCAGGGACATGGATGAAGCTGGAAACCATCATTCTCAACAAAGTAACACAACAACAGAAAACCAAACACCACATATTTTCACTTATAGGTGAGAGTTGAACAATGAGAACACATGGACACAGGGAGGGGAACATCACACAACAAGGCCTGTTGGGGGTGGGGCCCAGGAAAGGGATAGCATTAGAAGAAATACCTAATGTAGATGAAGGGTTGGTGGGTGCAGCAAACCACCATGGCACATGCATACCTATTTAACAGACCTGCACGTTCTGCACATGTACCCCAGAACTTAAAGTATAATATAAATAAATAAATATACAAATAAATACAATTTTTTAAAAAACTTCCTGAACAGAGTCTTTACCAAAAGACTTCCATCATTTGTTAGAAGTGAATTCTAGATCAAACCCAGTGTTATCCAAAATTAAGTGTGAATTTGTATAGCAAAGTCAAAGAGAGATAGGAAAGAGGCAGGGATGGCCCATTCTCCCCACATAGAAAGCAAGTGAGCAATAGTTTCTTGTACTCTCTTTTAGTCAAGAGTGGATATAATAATAATGACAATAATGCACAAAACAAGTATTTCATTAATACTTTCTTTCAGAAAAAAAATGAAATGCTTCATAGGATTCTCCACAAGCTAGGGTTGGCCTCTCACAGGGGGACTTAAGCTAACATAAACAAACTCACGTGGTTAGCTTTGTCTGAGTTGTGTTGGGAGTAAAACAGCTCTCCTCCCTCCCAAGCCAGGGGCCTCTGGCATATGTAGCTTCAGACACTGCAGAACTAAACAGAACAAAATGGATGCTGTGATTTGTACATTCCGTTTATTTCAGTTAGTAAATATAGCTACTATGAGCAATAAATACATGTTATTCACATTCGACATTTTTAAAATGTTTTTCTTTATTCCATAGGCAATGGAAAGCCATGAAAGTTTTCTGAACAAGCAAATGACATTGTCGAACTTATGCATAGGAATACAACTCTGGTGGCTGTGGGAAGGATAAACAGGATGATAGAGAGACTGAGGGGTAGCCAGATAAGGAGCTCCTTGCTAAAGATGGTGCCAGGCCAAACCAGGGTAAAGATAGAAGTCTCAAGGGGGTGATAGATAAAAGAAGCATTGCAAAGAATAAAAATCTCTAGCAGTTAGTTCCAAAGCTGTTCAGGATCTTGTGTTTCTACTTTCTTATCCCTGTTCACAGGTCTCCCTCCACCTCATCACTCTCACCTATGAACTCTAACCAAACACACCAGAGGGGTGGAAGAGGGAGAAGCAGAAATGATGCTGAAAAACCAGTCAGAGGAGAAAGACATGTATGGATAAGCTATAAAGTAAGAAGACATTCTGGGGTGATTTTACAGATGCCTGTGAATCCCTGCCCATGTGCCCCAGTGGATGGTGATTGACCATATGACCTGCTCAAATGGCTGGCTGTTACCTGCCTCCAGCCAAAAAGGGGAGAAGTAAGCCCATGGATACAGCACAGTAGAAAAAGCACAACGGTGGAGCTAATTGCCTGGGGTTTGAATACCTGTATCCACCCTTCTTTCCCCATCTCTGTGTGATCTGGGGCAAACCATAACCCTCTCTGAGCCAGTGCTTCCTTGTCTGAAAATAAGGATAATACTCTCATTAGGATTGCTATGAAAATAGTCATATGCAGAACTGACATGCATCAGGGGCCTCATAATTAGTAATGGTTATTATAAGCCACACAAATGTTTCTGTACTGGGGCTCAGAGACAATGCATGACCTTTCCAGGTTTGCACAATATATCATTATAAAACCAGAACTCCAAGTCATGATGTCTACAGTATTCTTCCCCTGAGGCTATACTTCCTAAAACAAAGCCAGAGACGAGAGACGCTTCCTCCTACATAGCTTCATGTTCTCTGTGTCCTGTGCATACTTTCTTTTGAGATCCTGAACAATGTCCAAGGCAAACCACTAAAGACTTTCATTCCCACTATCAAACACTTTTTTGCTTGTACAGTGCTTATTATCATTTCCTTTAGCCCATGTAAAACTTTTTGAATGACATAATTTACAGCATTGTTTTACGTACCTATTGTGACATGACAAACTGCCTCAGAACTTACTAACTTGAAACAACAATTTGTTATTTTTCTCAATTTGGTACCTTGGCTGGGCTCAGGTGGATGGTTCTTCTGTTTCACATGGCATCAGCTGGGATCACCCTTGCAGCTGCCTTTAGCTGGGAGCTCAGCTGGAAAGTCCAAGATGGCTTCACTCATACATTTGGTGAGTCTGTGGGTGTAACTGGAATAGCTGGGCACTCTCTTGGCTTCTCTCTCTACATATCTTTCAGCTGTCTTGCTCAATTTTCTTTCAAAGCAGCTGGCTCCCAAGAAGTGAAGCAGAAGTTGCCAGGCCCAGGCTCAGAAATCCAGAAGGTCACCTTCACTGCATTCTTCTGTCAGTCCAAGCAAGTCACAAGGTCAGGCCAGGTGCAAAGAGAGGAAAATAGAGCCTACCTTTGGATGTGGACATCCTTCCACAAGGATAGGGAGAAATTGTTGGGAGGAAATATTGGTGACCATCCTTGAAAGTATCCACCAGAAATATTATTTGTAAAATCTGGACTTCAGAGTCCACAGAAAACTACTCAATTACGACTTTTTGGAAAATACGTCATCCATTCACAAACAATAGTTATTTTGTGTAAACATTCTAACAACTTTTACCCTTGATTTCTTAGGAAACATTTATTTAAGGATTGTAGTAGATTGGATAATGACCTTCAAAAAGACATCCAAACCCCTAGAATCTGTGAATGTGACCTTATTTGGAAAAAAAGTGAAGATGTAATTAACAGTCTAGAGATAAGATCTAACTAGATTACCCAGGTAGATCCTAAACCCAATGACAAGTGTCCTAATAAGAGACAAAGAAGGAGAAAACACATAGAGGAAAGGTAACTAGAAGATGAAGGCAGAGGCTGGAGTGATGTGGCCTTACGTCAAGGAAGCCAGTGAATGCCTGAGGCCACTGGAAGATGAAAAGGCAAAAATGGATTCTCCTTTACAGGCTCCAGAGGAAGTATGATCCTGCCAACACTTTGATCCAAGACTTCTGTCCTCCAGAACTTTGAGAGACTACATTGCTGTTGTTTCAGGCCACCCAGTTTTCTTTAATTTGTTATGGCAGCCATGAGAAACTAATACAAGTATCTTACCTCTTTATGATTAAGACTAAATGTTTGCCTCCAATTTAGGGATTGTGATTTATAAGGAAATGGCTGTAACTCTTGGCTCCTACTTCCCCACACACTCAGCAGAGGTATCGAGTAAGGGCTTTATCAGAAAACTCACCTCTGCCCAGGTCCTGAGCCAATCCTGGCAGGAACACATAAGATGTTAGAAGTCTCTGCCTCGCCAGATCCTTCTGAAAACATTTTGCTGCTCACAGTTATCTGAGCCACAGCCCCTCCCTACATCACCTTCGCTCATTCCTGGGTGGACTCAGGCTTTGGGATCAGACACAGTTGAAGTTGCAACAGCATAACATGTAAATTCTCAGAGCTCTTGTTTCTTTCTCAGTAAAATGGGATGATATCACCTTCCTCACAGATCTACTTCAAAAATTAAAGTTAACTAAAACACCTGGCACATAGTAGGACCTCAAGAAATGGTGCCCATTATTACTACTACTTTTAAGCTGTATGCAGTTGCTTATCTGTTTCATATACCTGATGCTCAGCGGGGCTGGAGCCATACTCTAAACCCCAAACTGATTAGCAAAGCCTCTGACCTCTTTCCTAACCTTTGCCAGCTAATTTGCCCCTCCCAAATCAGCTGCCCTCCATGATCCTCCCACCTCAGCCTTCCAGGTAGCTGGAACTACAGGGATGCATTACCAACTCTGGCTAATTTTTGTATTTTTAGTAGAGAGAGGGTTTTGCCATGTTGCCCAGGCTGGTCTAGAACTCCTGGGCTCAAGAGATCCTCCCACCTCAGCCTCTCAAAATGCTGGGATTACAGCCATAAACCACCATGCCCAGCCCGGCTTCTGATTCCAACTTTCCCCTCCACACAGCTTTTACTCTCCAACAAACTTTTCACACTCCTAACTCTAGCTCCTCCTCACTGGACCCAGCTGACATCTATCCTACCACAGCAGTTCTCAAAAAAGGGTAGTCCCAAAACCAGCAAGCATCATCAGCATCACCTGGGAATGTATTAAAAATGCAGATCTCAGACCCTAACCCTAATCCAGACCTATTGACTCAGAAACTCTGAGGTGGTCAGGCCCAGCATCTGTATGTATGTAACAAGTCCTCTAGGAGACTCTGACACACGCATTCTGAGAACTGCAGCCCTACTATATTTCAGTAAGAGTTCACATTACCTGATTGCCTCTGCAGTAAATGAATCACCTGCCTGGGGTTCTGTAAGAGATGCTGCTAGCCCCCTCTGCAGACCACGCAAATAAAGAGGACTACATCATTTGCTGGGCAGCAAGACCTTGCCAAGGCAGCTTTCTTAATAGCTGACACACTGGATATGCCCAGTTTCTGTCTCTCCAAACCCAGACTCTCACCAACCTGGCCACTCCACTGGAAGTAACATAATCAATGGCAGTAAAGTTAACCGCAAGGTCAAAATCAGAGTTTGAACTGTAAAGGTACAATATTTGACATTTATTTTGCCAACTGCTTTCTATAGTATCTCAATTGTTCAATAAATAATACCTTCTAATATTTAACTTTTCAGGGCTCATGGTGTATTTGATGCTTCATAGGATGTGATTCAGAGATCAACCTTATCCTGCTCTTAAATTCTGCATTTATCTTGCCAGGATCCCATGAGCTAGGCTGTAAAAGCAAACCATGTTGACAAAATTCGGAGCCTACTGTAAGCACCCAGCTGCTGGGGTATTCCTTGCACTGACCTACCCTGGAGCCAATCTTCAGCCTCTTTGGCCCCTCCTTGTAATAGCACAAATAGATTTTGTTATTAAAGCTTCCTCCTTAATTACTGACATATGTGCAATTCAAGTTACTTTCTTGCAATTATGTTATTCAGCAATAATTGGATTTCTAGTTTTAATTGGACCGTAAATTAGCAATAGCTTTCATGAACACCATTACAGTGATTTCTAGCTACAGTTTTTGCTGCTTTTTGAGTACATTATATTTCAAACAGAATGAATCACCAGGAAAAGAAGTCACAGCTGCAGTGAACTCTTGCATGGGTTTCTATTAATGATTACAAGTTGGGTGCTATTCTGTTGTAACTAAACATTTGCTACAACTACTGCCCACTGGGCATTGCTGTGTCATGAGGCTGCCTCCTGCCCAGGGTGAGAGCACACAATTGTGTTGGGATGAAGATCCAGCCACATGACTCGATATTTACTCAGCTAAATGGGGAAGAGAATCTTTTTCTTACCACCTGCTACTGCAGATAAACACTTGAAAATAAAGCAAAAGAAAACCAAAGTCTTCTTGCAAGCTGCTGAAATCAAAATTTTGCTGAAACTACCAAAAGCATAATCCCATTGCTATCTTCCTTTCCTAAAGGGACTATTTACTCAAATCAGTACAATAAATATTTGCTGAGCATTGGCAATGTGCTGGTTATTGAAAATGATGCTAAGCTAGTAAGAGACAATAAAGTGATGTGGTTAAGAGCATGAGATTTGGAGTCAGCCCTCCTGGGTTAGAATTACAGCTCTGCTGCTTCTTGGCTGTGTGACCTCCGGCAAATTACTTACTCTCTCCATAGTTCTTTTTCCTTATTTGACAAATATACCGCACAGTTCTTGTGTGGATTAAATGACTTACAACATTTAAAAAGGACTTTTTAAAGCATCTGGCACATGGTAAGCACTTACTTACTAAATGCTCATTTTATTATTCTAGTTCAAGGTGATAAAGGCTTCATCTGTCTTGTCCATCACTGTATTCCCTAGCATCCAGAATAGTGACTGATTGACAGATGATAAGTGCTCAAGAGATGTCTTTTGTCTAATAGGGAAATCCTACACTACAGGAAGTGCCCAAAGAAGGGGGGGATTTAAAGAAGAGAGGAATTAGATCTAGTTTGGAAGTGTATCAGTCAGGGTCTTGGCAGGAAACAGAGCACATTCAAAAGGGATGATTAAAGAACATTTCATGAAATAACTACTTAAAATTGACAGGGGCAGATTAAGAGAAACAAACAAAAATGGTGAAGGATCACATAGTCAGCAAAAACAGAGAATTATTACCTCCTGTCTTAGTCCATTTTCATGCTGCTATAAAGAACTGCCAGAGACTGGGTAATTTATAAAGGTTTAACTGACTCACAGTTCTGCATGGCTAGGAGGCCTCAGGAGACTTACAATCGTAGTGGAAGGGGAAGCAAACATGTTCTTCTTCACATGATGGCAGGAAGGAGAAGTGCCTAGCAAAGAGGGAAAAGTCCTTTATAAAACCATCAGATCTCATGAGAACTCACTCACTATCATGAGAGCAGCAGCATGGGGGTAATGGTCCCCATGATTCAATTACCTCCCACCAGGTCCCTCCCACGACATGTGGGAATTATGGGAACTACAGTTCAAGGTGAAATTGGGTGGGGACACAGTGAAACCACATCACAGCCCCAGACCCACAGGGGCCCAAAAGAGCTGTGGAGAGAGGCCCTGACAGGAGCAATAGCCTTCAGCAACAAGTACAGTCTCTGCTGACCTCCAGCCACACAGGAGGGAAGCCAGAGGAATCAAGACCCTGACCTCTCTCATGTCCTCTGATCTTGTCCTGTTGGCCAAATCCAATTGGAAGCAATATATGTGACTACTTTTGCATTAAATAGTAAATAATATATATATATATACCTATGTATATAAAAATATACACAGGTATAGTAATGACCATAATTTTGAAGTGGAAGTAAGTGAAAATACTATTTTTATATATCTGCAAAACCAATAATGTAATGTGGGAAAAAAAAAATCCATGGTTTTTACAGCCAACAAAGTTTCTTGGGGTTTGTTGCCTATATTTATAGTTGAAGAAAATGCTAAATTTCAGCTAGAAGTTAATGAAAATAAAGATGTAGGGTTTTTGTCTCCTCCAAGTTCATGCAATCCCTGAATTAAGCAACCCTGGCATAGTCCTGTTATAACCTGTTTTCATCTTCCCAATAGGCAGAGGCTACTGAAGGCAAAATTTACAGGGCATCCCTAGAGGAGTGTTGATTCAGAAGGCCATTACTTTTCTCTTGAAGGGAGACTATGGTTGAGCTAATTAGATTTGCGGAGACTTCTCTGTGTCCCTGTAAAACCTAATACATAGTATGAGTGAGGTGGTCATGGATAACTTATGAAGACCATCTCATTAGCTTATAATCATTGCTAATAACATTTATGTATTCAGCAAATATGTACTGAGCATCTACTATACGTCAGACACTGTTCTAGATACTACGGATACATCAGTGGACAAAATAGATTTTTAAAAATATTCCTTGCTCTCATGAAGCTTAGATTGTAGTTGGGGTGAGTGGATGAAGGTTCAGACAACAAACAAAAATAAATAATATAAATGGTATCATATGTAAAGAGGTGATAAGTACTCTGAAAAGATATAAAGAACATTTTTGGAAGTATAGGGAACCATGGGGAGGGTTGTAATTTTAAACGAGGTAACCAGAGTAAAGTTTATTATTAATAAGAATGTGAAGTTTGGCCATGCACGGTGGCTCATGCCTGTAATCCCAGCACTTTGGAAGGCCAAGATGGGTAGATTGGTTGAGTGTAGGAGTTCAAGGCCAGCCTGGAAAACAGGGCAAAACTCCATCTCTACAAAAAATTAGCCGGGTGTGGGGGCACACACACCTGTACTCCCAGTCACTCAGAGGCTGAGGTGGATCACTTGAAGCCCAGGAGGTGGAGGTTGTAGTGAGTCATGATTGTGTCACTGCACTCCAGCTTGGGCAACAGAGCAAGACCCTCTCTCAAAAAAAAAGCCAGGCATGGTGGCTCACGCCTGTAATCTCCACTTTGGGAGGCCGAGGTGAGGTGGGCAGGTCACCTGAGGTCAGGAGTTTGAGATCAGCCTGACCAACATGGAGAAACCCCGTTTCTACTAAAAGTACAAAATTAGCTGGGCATGGTGGTGCATGCCTATAATCCCAGCTACTTGGGAGGCTGAGGCAGGAGAATCGCTTGAACCCAGGAGGCAGAGGTTGCAGTGAGCCAAGATTACGCCATTGTACTCCAGCCTGGGTGACAAGAGCGAAACTCTGAAAAAAAAAGGAAAGAGAGAGAGAAAGGGGGAGGGAGGGAGGGAAGAAGGAAGGAAGGAGGGAAGGAAGGAAGAAAGAAAGGAAGGAAGGAAGGAAGGAAGGAAGGAAGGAAGGAAGGAAGGAAGGTCAAGTTTAAGAAAAGACTTTAAGGAGGTGAGAACAATCATACTACCTTAACAAATGAGTTATCTCACCCAAAAGCAGCCACACATTCTTCTGTGTCAGTAGGAGTAGCACAAGAATGGATTTAAGAATCCTTGTCCCTGTCTTCTCTCTGAAAGTTGACATTTTCTGGACATGGTTTCTTCATCTCTGAAAGAGGAGAGCTGGACTAGGTCAACAATTACAGAACTATGACCAGCACACCCTTGGGTGGGGTGCATCCGGGGTGTTGGAGAGAGATGATATGAGAGAGGCTAAGTAGACAAAGATTTGAGTCACTTCCCCAACTTCAACCTTTGATCTGTTTTATACAATGGGGCCGCAAGTCAGATTTTGTTTTTAGAAAAAGTGTTTCCCTACAAACCAAAGGAAAAATGTTTGAAAGCCATTAAGTAGTTATTGTAGATTTTCTTCCTTTTAAATAATTGTCATCATCCAAAAGAAAAATCATGACAATGTTGTCTACCGCTGCCTGCATCTTCACTTCTCACAGCTTGCCATGACTTCACTACTTCTTTTGGTTTTAATTCATTGCTGTCCACACAGAGGTATTTACAGTGACGATCATGAGTTTCAAAACAAGTCTAATGAAATGTGCATTTTCTTAGGATAGTGAGTTCCCAAAACAAACAAGCATTGATTTCAGGAACCAAATTACACAGCATCCAGGCGAGGAGGAGGCTGCCCGGGAGGGTAAAGGGTCTTGCGTCTCCTTGCCCTGCCAGCACCATGCTGCCCCAGCATCCCTACCTGCTCCACTAATGCATTTCCTATTAATTTTAATAAGGAAATATCTGATTATCCCCATTTAAAAGACTCTTCCAACCTATACACACACACACACACACACAAACGCACGCTCACCCACAGGAACTTTCTAACAGGCGATAGATCCTTGGAACAGGGTCCCCTTCAGTCCGATGTCAGACATAGCACAGCCACATAACTGATTATATTGCTCTCCCCATAAATATTCTACCACCAAGGAAGAGATTTACGATATTGTATCTTCAGTTCAATTTTCAGAACGATTTACAGCTCACATACATCCAAAAACTTATTACCAACTGCATTATTTGAAAACAAAGCGATAACCTGCTATCCTCCAAGAGGACCAAAGGAGGCTTCAGTGGCACCTTCTATCTCTCTCCACACTATCTCTGCCACTCCTATTACTATAATAAATATAACAAACATCTTAAGTGAAATTACAAAGCACACATGCTACATGGTGGGTAGTAGTCTATTAAGTGAAAAGCCTTCAGGGGACCACATATTTGTCTTCAAACTGGGAACCTTGACAAGACTTTTCAAGAAACAGAGGGGCCTAAAGCAGAATTGTGCTGAGAAACAGTGAGTCCCCGGGAGCATATTCCTGCTGATAACAGCCAGCTTTCGAAAATGTGACACCACACAGCACAGAGGCTGAGTTTACTCATTCTTAATGTGCTGCATCCACCTGACTTCATGACTTAGGTTCGATCCCTAAGCAGACCCACGCAACCTTGCAGTGTGTTCCTATTAACCCCAGATGCACATCAGAAGCCCTGAGGGAACTTCAAAAGAATATACTGGTTCCTAGCCCCATATTTAGTGATTCTGATTTAATCAGTCTCAGGTAGGGCCTGGACATCAGTATTTTTCCAAAGCAGAACGGCCCTCCACCCCCACCCCATGATTCTACCACTAGAGCAGAGTAGAGAACCTCTGACACAGTGGCTGTGAGCTTTGGATTCCTCAACTGTGAACTACAGCTAGCAGGCACACACTTTGACAAGTTGTGTGAATGGATATACAGGTCCAGCTTGTTAACCTTCATGGCCCACACTAGTGCCTGGCACACTTTAATAACTCAGTAAATATGGGTTGAATTAACCGGTGCATAAACACCAGGTTCTAGTCATGGTATTACATCTTAGTCATCAATAAATGTCAGCTAATATTGTTATTCAAAATGCCTTTTAAAACCTTTTAATTTATAGTTTTCTCCAATAAAAGTGTTTTTATTTGACTCTTGTTTTTCCATCCCAAAGGCATTATTTACTTTCTGGACTAATCTTTTTAGCATTATCACATACTATCACATGATAAGGAGAACTATGAAATTCAGTATAAGAAACGTACCAGCACTCAGCACTGGCATGCATCTTTCTACCCTGAAATGTTTTCCTATGTCCTGTTTCAGTGGTACGGTGGAGAAGAAATGCACCTTATCTGCATTTGCCATTCCTCATGTACTGAGAACATACTTTTAACATACCATGACTAACTTCATACTGTCATGAACATTTATGTCCATAAATTCAACATTCTTGTAAAAACTGAGCAAATACCTGTTTGTAGAAGCAAAATCACAAGAAAAATGTCTGTGTGTCCATTTTCACTTTGGTTCCAACAGCATCAAAGTCCTCTGCTGTTCAAGCAGGAGGGGGACACCAGTCATATCTCCGATGGAAATGAACCTCGTGGTAACAGACACAGTACAATCATTCTGGCCCATTTCATTGATTGGTGCCTGTAGCCACACAATCAGTCCCCCTGGGGAAGTAGCTTTCATGATGTGCACTGGTAATGAAGGCAGGTGAAAGAATTGGTGCCCCTGAGCTGCATTCCAGGGACCATCTTACATTATTGTTTTTGCAGATACATAATTGCAAGCTCAATTATACCAGAGAAAGGGAATTTTGAAGAAGTAGCTGGGGACCTGGCCCACACAATGAATCAACCCTTTTCATTAAGATTCATCCCTAATTCCTCCTTCTTTCTCAGTCCGGATTTCTCTCCACTGCACTCAGGAGGCACTGTGATTCCCTAATACTAACTCTTCCTTTCAAATCCAAGTACTTCACAGTCACGATTTAAAACTTTTGAGTTTCATTCAGATTTGGTCCCTTTGAAAGCCAGCTTCAGAGTCCTCTTTAAAATATGAATAATGTCTGCCCCCTCAGCCAATCAGGCCGGCCCCTGCCACACCCTTTTGAGGTGCCTGTCCCCCCAGGATTGCCTGGAATGCTTGCATCTTTGAAAAATATCTGTAATAAAAATTCAAATACATTCAAAAATGAACATAAATAAAACATAATTTCCTCCAAATGATTTATAAAATACTAAAACATTCACTTCCCTGTCTTCTGCCTGTCAAGAGTGCAGCGGCACGCATCCTTGGGGTGGCGGAGCTGCTTCGCTTTCCCCTTCAGAGGCCCTTCCTCGGCTCAAGCGAGGCGCTGCCTTGGCAACACAGAACACCCCAAAGCCTGCCAGTCCCCACAGCACCTCGCTCTCACTTTATCCATCAAAGCAGCAGCGAGATCCTATCCATGGAGAGATGAGATAGCTCTACCCTTCCTCCTCAGGGGGCTCGAATTTTAGGGGAAGTGCTGAGATGGAAAAACCTGTCAGGACAGCAACAAGTGGGGTACAGGGGAAAGATACAATCACCCCCTGGGGGTTTCTCCTCTACCCCCACTGAGTGAAAGGCACTGTGGGAGAGCTTCACTCCTCCACCCACCTCAGCCTTCCCCACTCCCTGCCAGCCCCCGATTCCCTGCCTCTGTAACCACGGAGATGCCTGGGGTGGGTCCAAGGCCGGAAGTGGCACCCACAAAATCCCCTGAAGGGCATAAGAAGACACAGTTGCTGGGGCCCACTACAGAGTTCCTAATTCAGTTGATCGTGGTGGGCCTGAGAATCTGCATTTCTAACACATGCCCAGGTGACGCTGAGGCTGCGGGACTGGGAACCGCACTTTACCAACAACTCACCTATGTTCTCAGGAACCAAGGCTCCTTTGATGGGACTCCGGTGGGAACGCCATTGTGCTCAAAGACCTTCCCGCAGAATAGGATGTGATCATATTGCTACCCTGAGAGGATATTGATCATGGACTGGACACACACGTGAGCCAAGTGCATAATAATGATAAAAAGTAATAAGATCGCTACTGTACAGGTATAAATTTTGCAGTCACAAACTCAGATGTACAAAAATGGAACTTAAAAAAAATTGTTTCTCTAAAATGCTGCCCCCTTAGCTCTCAAAGTGCATTCCATCTGAAGCAGAAAACTTAGTCTAGTCAGTTTCAAGAAAACTTAATCCAAAGTTCTCACCCTCTGCTTTTAACTCTTTTCTTTTTTCAGTCTCCCCAGAGATTATTTCAGTTGCAAGCCTAAAGCAGCTGCCTGTTGGAATAGAGTGTCATTTCTCCATCTCTATCTGCCCCAGTCACACGCTGTGTCCATTACTAATATAACTGGCTGGAGGTTTTCACTGTTCTGGAGCTAACCACACTGTAGCTGCTGCTAAGCCATGTAGGCTCCGCCCTCCTCTCTGGGCGCCAGAACCATGCTGCTCACCTGGAGCCTTCTTGTCTGGATGGCAAGGCCTCTCGGGTCTCTGGCCACTCTCAGCCACTTCTTCACCCCTCCCAAGGGCACGGAAAACTTTCTTCACTCTTCCACACTACTTCAGGGGCTGGGAAACTTGATGATAATGGGCTGTAAATTCTTCTCTGCTCATGCAAACCACTCAACCATTTTTAATCTACTGGGAACTCCATTGGTGTAGGGGCCCTGGATTTAAGTGGCTTTCTGTCCTCTCAGACTTAACCTAGGAAGAAAATCACAAGCACCCCTGCCTTGGAACTTTCCTTTGGACTTACCTGGGCTTTCCATTGTCTAATCCCTGCCAAAGACTCATACCAGGAGGTGTGGGATTCCTTCTCCAACACCCACCAGCTGTGGTGATAGCCCCTCCCTCTAATCCACCTCCTACTACCAACCGATTGAACTTTTCTCTCTTTCTAATCAGTAAAATTTGCCACTTAAAAAACATAAACTTCAGCTACTTCAAATTTTTTGGATCATATACCTTGATTATTCATTTGTTTATCAAATATGTATTGAGAATCTAGGTGTTAAGTATGTTCTAGGCACTTAGGATACGTCAGGAAACAAAACATTAAGAAGCTCTATACTCATGAAGCTTACATGCTAGAGGGAAGAGATGAACTAGAAACAAAAAAATATAATATTTATTATTACATAATTACAATTAGCATATGTATGATAAGATTATAGAGCAGATGTATTGATTAAACTGTGTATTAGAAGATGGTGTGTGCTGTGGGGGAAAAAAAAATCCCAATGCTAAAGGCTGAATGCAAACCAATAAATGAGACTCTGTAGGTTAGGGGCCATGCGTTGGTATTTTTTTAAAAGCTCCCCACTTTTAATGTGCAGCCAGACTTGAGAACCTCTGCCTTATGTCCATGAAAGCTATCACTACTGCTCTGTGGAAGTTCTTTTCTTTTATTTATTCATTAATTCATTCAATAAATATTTTGTGAGCACCTACTATTTTCTGTCATTGCTCTAAACACTGGAGATAAAGCAATGAAGCGAAGAAACAAAGTCCTTACTCTCATGCTGTTCACATACCAGAAGATTATTTTTTCCTTTCAACATCTCATTTAATTCTCAAAACCTGTGTGTACAGTGGTCATTATTATCCCCACTTCCCCGGTGAGGAGACTGAGCCTTGGTCAAGTTCAGAAACTACTACTAAGTGACAGAGCCAGGCCTCACTCAGGTCTGGAGGACTCAGAAGACCTCTCTCATAATAGCATTTCCCAGGGAAAGGCCTTTATTCGTGCTTTTTTCATTTTATTTTCAGTGCTTCATGACGGGTCTGTGTCATGATGTAATTTAGCGGATTAAATTTGAACAGCTGAAAATTGTGTAACTGATTACATTCAGCTTCCTTCATAAATTGCTAATTTGATTCACACCTGCTGATGTGACACCTGGAGGGAGCAGAAGTGGGTGGGTGGTTAGGCCTCTCCCATATATGTGCTAACTAATTGGGTAAAATAAATGTTATTTTAAAATCTCAAGTGGGTCATGACTTGTGATTAGGCAGACCACATAGCTAATTATTGGCTTACATGTTGGACACCTGGAAATTATTGTAATCAAACCTAGCGAATTCATAAATCAATTTTTATTAAATCCCTCTATATATGAGATCATATATTTATAGGACTTTCTAACTTTTGATCAGCACTTCATATTCAGTACAACTGTGAGTTATTTTAAAGACACATTCTGTTATGAGGTCAACTGTGTCAGCCTCATCTCTATAATTCACATGTTGAAGCTCTAACTCCCAGTACCTCAGAATGTGACTGTATTTGGAGATAGAGCCCTTCACTTAAAGGCCTCTAAGGCCCCAAACCTATCTCCAAATACAGTCACATTCTGATTCAGTTAAAATGATTAAGTCATATTGTGATTAAGTTAAGGTGAGGCCATTAGGGTGGGTCCTAACCCAATCTGGCTGGTGACCTTGTAAGAAGAGGAAATTTGGAAACACAGAGACACCAGGAATGTGGTGCACAAAGACCACATGAGGACACAGTGAGAAGGTGGCCATCCGCAAGCCAAGGAGAGAGGCCTCAGGAGAAACCAGACCTGCTGACACCTTGGTCTTGAACTTCTGGCCACCAGAACTGTGAGAAAATAAATCTCTCTCGTTTAACCCACCCAGTCTGTGGTATTTTGTTATGGCAGCCCCAGAAACTAATACACATGCATAATACATTTAATTTATCAAAACATTACCACTCTATCCCTGACATAAAACTGCCCTGTTGAGAGATCTCATGGCCCTGTCTTCAAGGAATTTACAGTCTCTCAGGTAGCAAGACATACACATGGATGAGACATTTAGAGACTAACAGGAGGTCCAAGGCCAAATGAGCAGGAGAGGAAGTAAGTGCTACTCCAAAAGGGTCAAAGCTGAGATGGATGGGCATGAATCACAGAAAGAATAGAGTTTGAAAAACAGGGAAGTGTCAGGTAGGGAGGGGAGGTGGAATGAACAATAGTATGCATTTGATCCTACAATCCCACTACTGAGTATCTACCCAAAGGAAAAAAAACAATATGTCAAAGGGATACCAGCACTTACATGTTTATCACAACACCATTCACAATATCTAGAATAGAGAATCAACTTGCGTCCATCAGTAGATGAATGGACAAGGAAAATATGGTATATATACACAATGGAATACTATTTGGCCATAAAAAAAATGAAATCATGTCATTTGTAGCAACATGGATGGAACCTGAGGTCATTATCTTAAGCACAATAAGCCAGGCACAAAAGACAAATATCATATATTTTACTTACATGTTGAAGCCAAAAGGTTGATCTCATGGACGCAGAGAGTGGCAATACAGATAACAGAGGCTGGGAAGAGCCAGCAGAGGGGCAGGGGAAAGGAGAGGGCAGAAGGAAGCGAAGTGGTTTAAAGGGTATGAATATATAGTAAAATGAAAGGAATCAGTTCAGTATTTGACGGCAGAGTAGGATGACGATACTTCACAAAACTATATTGCACTAGGGTGAGGAACACCCTGAACACTCTGATTTGATCTCTATGTATCATATGCATGTAACACATCTTCTCATATACTCCATAAATTCTCACAAATAAAAAAAGAAAGAAAAGAGTGAGCTGAAAATGAAAGATAAAACATAGTTGAAGAGTATGTGCTTTGGAGCAGTCACTGCCACTTACTGGATATGTGACCCTCAGCAATTTTCCTCACCGGGAATGTCAGGTGCACACTTGCTGGGGTGTGGTGAAGCTTCACCATGATGGTGCCACAGGAGCAATTCACTGGCATGCATTAGGCACTCCATAAATGTACTAGAATTATGGAATGACAGCGAGGAGAAACTCAGAAATCAAAGAAAGCCTGGGAAATAATAAAGGATAAGGGATGTCCTTGGTTGAAGATTTGAGACTAACCTAAATCCTCACGGTAAAAAGGATTTTTTTCTAAAAATAATATTTTGCTTCCAAATTGACAATACATCAATATAATAATATTAAGCTGACATTTGCAGAGCACTCTGTGCCCAGGTACTGTTTTAAACACTGTGTGTGTATTAACTGTTATATACTCATTGCAGCACTAGTCACAATATCTAAGATATGGAATCAACCTAAGTGTCCATCAACGGATAAATTGTCAAACGAGGTAGGTAGATCTGATCATAATTATTCCTACTTTATAGATAAAGAAACTGAGGTGGAAAAAGGTGAAGCAACTGGCCACAATTGCACAGTTAGTAACATTCAAGCATGGGAGATCCTGCCCCAGAGCCATCACTCCATCCACACATTCATACCCATATTCTCCTCAAAAGCACATGCAATGCTCTGTACTGCCAAGCCCTTAGAACCCTCTCGATTTAGTAAGAAAGAAACTGAAGCACAGAGAGGAGTCTTGACTAAGTTACCCAAAATTGCATAGCAGGCAAGTGACAAAGCCAGAACTTGGAATCCTGCTTGAGGCCCACTGCCCTTCTCTGCTCTTCCCTGACTCTCTTTTCAGAATATGTAAAACTGGGAACTTTCAGAAACTGTCTTATCTGGGGGCAGAATACATACTCTAAGACGTGCCCATAGAATTCTGTTACCTTTCACCAAACTCTAGGTACTTCCTACTTCTCCATGTGACTCAGTGATCATTAGGACAAAAAAAAAAAAAAAGAAAGAAAGAAGTTTTCAAAATATGAATTCTACAACTACAGGGAGAAAAAGAAATTTTAAATACAGTTTTTCTTACGTATGTATAATAATAGCTACTGTTTACTAAGGCCTTGATAGACGCTGAGCACATTAAGTGCATATGTGCATATTTTCATTTAATTCTCACACCAACCCTCACAGGTAGATGCCATTATTATGCCCATGTTAGAGATGGCATCGAGGTGAAATAACCTGTCCAAGTCTTAAAGGTTGCCAATGGCAAATCAGGGAGACTCATGAGTGAAGCAGGTCTGTCAGAGCTCAGTGCACACAATTCTCACTCCACACTTTACTATCTCAAACTCAGTCTCCTATGTACTTCCTTCCGCTCATGTATTCCACCTCCACTCTTTTTTTTTTTTTGGAGACAGAATCTTACTCTGTCACCCAGGATAGAGTGCAGTGGCACAATCTCAGCTCTCTGCAACCTCTGCCTCCTGGTTCAAGCTATTCTCGTGCCTCAATACTAGTCCCAAGTAGCTGGGGCCACAGATACGCGCCACCACGCCCAGCTGATTTTTTGTATTTTTAGTAGAGATGGGGTTTCACCATGTTGGCCAGGCTGGTTTTGAACTCTTGGATGGGCACGGTGGCTCACGCCTGTAATCCCAGAACTTTGGGAGGCTGAAGCAGGTGGATCACTTGAGGCCAGGAGGGGATTACAGGTGTGAGCCATTGCGCCCAGCCCCACCTCCACTCTTGAATGCCCTCCCCCTCCCTGTCTACATCCTAATCATGTTCAAAGCACCAGTTCCCATCTTCCCTGCCACACCTGCAATTCTGTACACCAGAACACAGGCATCAGAATCATCTAGAGTGGCTGGTAAAAATGTAGGCTCCTGTGCTCCACTCCTAATTCAGTGGATTATAAGGTAGGAGAGTGGGGCTCAAGTCTGCATTTTAACAAGGTCACTGGGGGTTGCTGAAGTTCATTCGTGTTTGAGCAATTGGCCCACATTACATTGCATGAAATTTGTATACTAATTACATATTGACCCAGCGGGCATTTTGGAGTCTGGCAAGAATTGTACTAGCTCCAAGTAGGTTCAGTCACAAAGACAGCTGTTTGGCATTTTCCATAAAAGCAAGATTACAGATGCCCATTGTGCTCATAGGTTACCCAACCAAAGCTGGGTTATCCATCATATGGCTTCACTATGAAACGAATTGAGCCTTGGTACTACTAACTAAAGAAACATTAGGTACAGAACACAAAGAAAGAGAGAACATGGTGGCTTGCAAAACACTGAATTATCCTGGGGTTCATATTTACTACATATTTAGGAGTCAAAAAGTATCCATGCCCTTCTGGCATTTCCACTCCAAACATAACGATGTGCAGTATAAGAAAGAAAAATGGATACCAGACATTTAAATCAAGCTCTGTAAGAAGCCACTGCTAAAAGCCAGGTGGCTAATTCAAATTAGAACACATTTTGTTTCTTTTCTGAATAACAAGAAGGAGCAGAAAAGACACATTTTCAATGACATTTATAAAGCATTGATTTCCTTTTCTCTCTAACTCAGGGATGCTTCATTAGCTTCAGAGATAACACCCTGAATATGAACGTGATTAACAGTGATGATTTGGGAAGACGTGCGTTTAGAGCAAAGCAGCTTCTTCAGCATTAACCAGCATTTATTGAGCACCTACTATCCACAGGGCATACAATGAAATGGAGATTTGAAAAATATTTAGGTTCTAGCCATGGAGACCTAAGAGTAACAGCACCCAGGAAGGATGAAAGAATGATTATGCTGAGTCCTAGAGCAGACCTGGAGTGCTTAAGGAACTTGTACATTTAGTCTATCCAAAAGAATCACAAAAACACTAGAACATAAGTTTTCTTCAACTGCTACATGAACTAGCAGGGTTTGGTGGGTGGGAACTACATTCTCCTGGCTGTCCTCCTAGCTCTCCAGAGCAACATACTTGAACAAACAGTTCCTGGCCCAGTCTATAGCTCCAGCTAATTTGAGAAAGAAAAAAAAAAATTCCATGCACCGCCTGTTATACTTTTACAATTATTATCTATTTAAAAATATATATTGTTGAAAGGTATTATAAATTCAATGTGATCTTAAAATAAGTTGTATTAAACATAGCAGTATCTACCTTCTACATATATCTAAAAAGTAGTTGAATTGTGTGAGGCTGGGTGCAGTGGTTGATACCTGTAATCCTAACATTTTGGGAGGCTGAGATGGGAGGATCCCTTGAGGCCTGGAGTTCAAGACCAGCCCGGGCAACTTCTCTCTCCAAAAAATTTTTTAAGGTTGGACAGTGTCACATGCTGGTAGCCCCAGTTACTTGGGAGGCTGAGGCAAAAGGATTCCTTGAGCCTAGGAATTTGAGGCTGCAGTGAGCCAAGACTGCACTATTGGACTCCAGTCTGGGTGACAGAGAGAGAGTGACCCTGTCTCTAAAAAGTGTGGTTTATTTGGTCCACTGGCAATGCTTCATGCACTTAGGAATCTGAAAAACTCTTTAATACTTTCAAGGGCCCAGAGCAGAGGCCTGCATCTCACAAGCTTACATCTCTTCTTCCAGCCTCTTATCTCCGGGGTTTTCCTCCCAGATTCTACTTAACAAGGTCTGTGGAAAGAAGTCCCCAGTGCCCTGGCGAAAGCAGAGAGGTTAGACCAGTCAGGAAAAGGGAAACTAATGTTGGATTTCTTCAGATGGTTGACAGCAGCATTTTTGAAAGCTGTCGGTGTCTTCACTGGGTTTAGGATTGGGGACTGAGCCTAAACTGTCTCGGAGCAACCACTTGCTTCTCTTTGAAGATGTGATTTCACCTCAGAAGACACCTTGACTGGCATAACGTGTGGAGAGTTGTAAAAGGATGAAGCAAAAAAAAAAAAAAATCAGGCAGGTCATAAATGTCCCATTCTCTCTAAGGGAGGCAAGTATTGTCCTTAGGAATACCTACCTTATAAAACTGTAGGCAGCAGAGAAGTGGTTTGAAGCAGATCATTCTTGAGGTTTATTCCTCCAAAGTCAAACATGATTTCAGTTTGGGGTCATCCACCAAGCATGAAGGTTGTGGATAACAGTATTATTAATATTCCATAAATTCTTTATACAGTACTCAGTGGAAAATCATCATTTGTAATATTTATCTGGTGCTTGAATGAGAACATGTGATAATATGACAATTCAATTTTCTACTTTGACATTTCAAATATGACCAAGTCATGATAATCAATCAGTAATACATTTATCATCCACATGAAGTCAATTATGCGCCAATAATCAGTGAATTTTGAACTTATAACCTAGACCTGTGTGCAGTAGCCGACAGTGAGGGTGGAGACATTTGCTGTAATTGTGCTGTTATTGCTTCTAACAAAATGTTTTATACCTGAAAGGGCAGGCAGTGCTTTTAAACCCTCAATTCTAGTCTGGCTCTTTATTACAGATTGCCTTTTGAATCATAAGCTCTTTAGAAGGGTAATGTGAGGTACAGTAATAGAAGACGGCATGAGTCCATGACTCGAGTCAGCTAGACTGTGGTTCAAATCCTGGCTCTGCAGTTATTAACCAAGCAACCTTGAGCAAGAGATTTAAGCTCTCTAAGCCTCAGTTTCTCCATCTATAAAGGGGATGGTCATAACTGCCTTGCGGGGCTGTGGAAAAGTTCACCGTGATGCAGGGCACATGGTGCACAATAAACAGGAACTATCATAACCAAAAGAACATAACCAAAGCTTAAAAACTGAGATCATGTTTATAAAAGAATAATTTTTAAACTTCCTATCTAGGCTGGACACAGTGGCTCACGCTTGTAATCCCAGCACTTTGGGAGGCCAAGGCGGGCGGATCACCTGAGGTCAGGAGCTTGAGACCAGCCTGGCCAACATGGTGAAACCCCATCTCTACTAAAAATATAAAAAATAGCCAGGCATGGTAATGGGCACCTATAATCCCAGCTACTCAGGAGGCTGAGGCAAGAGAATCACTTGAACCCCAGAGGCAGAGGTTGCAGTGAGCCGAGATCATGCCATTGCATGCCAGCCTGGGCAAACAGAGCCAAACTCCATCTCAAATAAACGAAAACAACAACAACAACAAAAAACTTCCTATACAGATGAATCAATGTTAAGAGAAGAGAAATATTTAAAACGTAGCACCCATTATAATCAAGTATCTTTTAAAATATTCTGATTACTAGACAACAATTATATGCACTATTTTAATAATATCGTAAAATGGTTGCACTTTGTTCTTTGTTTATTGCATTCTGAAATTCCATGTTAGAATTATAGGCATATAAACCAAGGCTATTAAGAATGCCTGGTAAAAGCGCTTACTGATGCATCATTTAGCCTGTATTTTGTCTTTGGAAGAGAGAAATCCAAATGGCTGCTTCTTTCAAATGTCACCCAGATACATACTGTTCATTTGAGATCATCTAAATTGTGGGTGCGTGCGTGTGCATTTTAACTCAACTTTCCATGGCACCCCACAGAAAGTTTCCATCCGCTATGAGACAATTGAGAACACCATCTGGGACAATTGAGAATACCGTCTGGGACTCAGATGAATTATGATGTTGCCAATATGCATGATATGCATCACTATAGGAGGCTTCCCATGAGCCTCTTCTCTGGTCCCAAACAGTGGGCCTCAGACCTCATGGGACTGCAGAGTTATTGCCAGAGATCCTTGAATCACTATGAGCACAGTCATTCACTGTGTGCAGACTACATACAGCATATTATCACACATAGATCCAGGTTTCAGGTATCTATTACTGTGTAACAACCCCCCCACCCATGAGAAGCCAAAAAAAATGTATTCTTCTCTCCTAATTCTGTGGGTGGATTGGTGGTTCCACTGCTCCACTCGGTACTGGCGAAGTGTTAGGATGGCAACAGTCATCTGGGACTTGGCTGGGCTGGAACATTCAAGATGTCATGCTCATACAACTGCCTATTCTTGGCTCTTGGTGGGAAGCTCAGATGAGACTGTCAACCACAACACCTATATGTGGAATTTCTATGTACATGGGGCTTCTCGAAGTGGCTAGGTTGCAAAAGACAGCACCCAAAAAGGGAGTATTTTTAAAAGTCAGATAGAGGCAGCAAGGCTTCTTATGCCCTAGCCTTGGAAACCACACAGTGTCATTCTATTGCTCAAAACACTCACAGGACCAGCCTGTGATTCAAGCGGAGGGCAATTAGACCTCACTTCTCAATGAGAGTTCTGCTATTTTCCACATGTCTTTCAATGTGTAATTGATAAAATATAAATGTATTCAAGGGCATACTGGATTTTTAGTAAATGTCAATCATTAAATATATTTTCAACCAACTCATAAAAGTGCAAAAGCAATTTAACAAGATGATTAAGCATTCAAGCTATGCAGTTAGATGGGTCTGAATTTAAATCCCTATACCTATTGGCTGTGTAACCAGGAGAACATCACTAAGCCTCAATTTCTCCACATCCAAATCAGCAATAGAAACAGACTTACCAGCGCAGTTCTAAAGATTGCATGAGAAAATGCATGGCAGATGCTTAGCACTCAAGATAAATCAGTTCTTGTAGTTGTTGTGATGCCAGGAGGCTTCTCCTGCCAACCATTCTTCCTCCTCTACCTGCCTCCCTGACCCCATCCTTCCCCTCACTTCATCTGATGTTTACATAAACAAATGGGATGGCTACAATGCCTGACATGTGCTGTGGCTGGAAAGAGTCTATAGCTAGAAACTCACTGGAAGGATCTATTTTAGCACTTGCTTAGGCATAATATTTAATAATGACAAACATAATTTAAGGGGCAAAATGTTGATAGAAGAATAGGGAAAAACTAAAAAAGTAGCCCTATCATAATCAAGTTTGTTCATTTGTTTGTTTGTTTGTTCATTTGTTTGAGACAGAGTCTCACTTTGTCACCCAGGCTGAAGTGCGGTGGTGCCATCTCGGCTCACTGCAACCTCCGCCTCCCGGGTTCAAGCAACTCTCCAGCCTCAGTCTCCCAAGTAGCTGGGACTACAGCTAATTTTTTGGGCTAATTGTTTGTATTTTAGAAGAGACAGGGTTTCACCATGTTGCCCAGGCTGTTCACAAACTCCTGAGCCCAGGCAATCTGCCCACCTCTGCCTCCCAAAGTGTTGGGATTACAGGCGTGAGCCACCACGCCCGGCCATAATCAAGTACTTTTTAAGAACTTTTCTTAAACTCCATTGCCTGATAAAGAAGTCAGGAGCTAATGCCTCCTTAGTTTAGTAATCACAGGTGATGACTTAGCTCTGGCCTACTTGCCATGTTTCTTAGGACTAAACTGAGCAGCAGAATCCAAGGACAGCAGTGCATAAAAAGTTAAAAGTAGTATCTGAGTGCACAGTGGTTAGATTAGGTCTCAAGCCAAGGAAAGCAGGGCAACACAGAGCAGATAACCCGGAACCAAAAGAATCAGCCTGTGTGCTTAGGGTAACAAGCAAGAGCAGATGAATTAAATGGGATAGTGGGGACAGGTAGGAAATCCAACTGAATAGAAGCCAAAATTCCAATCTCAGAAGTATCAGAAGGTCACAGACAGAATTCTGCAGCTTCCCTGGGGCTGTTCCCCTTACTGTCTGTTCCAAGCAACTCTTTCTCACCTGGAGAGGAAAATGGCCCTGTGTAGCTTCTGATCCAAGTTCAGTCCAATCTAGCTAAGTTTAGCCCAGTGCAGTTTGTGGTAACCTGAGAGCTTAATGCAGATTTTAAAGTGAGAATTTTGCTCAATTCAAATATTTTCTCAGAAGGAAGTTCTTTGGTGCTGGGCTATTCAAGTGACTATTTCATCAAGAGTGAATTGGCCCTGCATACACAATGTATGAGGTTTCTCCCTGATATTTGGAAGCCAACAAGAGTTATCCACATGAAAGGAGCTGTGGAATCTCTTTTTTTTTTGAGATGGAGTCTCACTCTGTCACCCAGGCTGGAATGCAGTGGCGTGATCTGAGCTCACTGTAACCGCCACCTCCCGGGTTCAAGCAATTCTCCTGTCTCAGCCTCCTAGTAGCTGGGACTACAGGCACATGCCACCACACCTGGCTAATTTTTGTATTTTTAGTAGAGACAAGGTTTCACCATATTGGTCAGGCTGGTCTCAAACTCCTGACATCAGGTGATCCACCCACCTCGGCTTCCCAAAATGCTGGGATTACAGACATGAGCCACCATGCCCAGCCTGAAATCTACTTTATAAAGTGTTTTGGGACCCCTGAGGGTGAAAATATTTATAAAAGTTAAATGAACAGGCCTCCCTCTGGGGGACACACCTCTGGCATGTCATGGTAAAGGTAAAATAGAGGTAAAATAAGGTTCTAACAAAGTTCTCCTGGTGTCCCCAACAGAAAGCTTTTTTTAAAGGCTGCTGGAAGGATCTGCCTACTTCTGCATTCCACACTGCAATAAGTCTTGTTATATATGAAGACCTCAATGCACAAAGCATTTTCAGTAATGGTATTTCTCCCAGTCCTTTGTCTATACATACAAATTTGCTGAGCTGCCTGTACTTGCCATTCTCATGTTTGGTGCTATATGTTAATAATGTTTAACAACAGATTTATAGACAAGGCATTAGACACTGAAATTAGACTCACACTAAGACTTTCATATCTTACTGCAGTATTTGTTATACTTTTAAGAGCAACTTTTATATGCCAACTCTTTCTTAATTTATAAGCTAGAAGAGAGAGCCATCATTTTACATTCCTGTTGGTATATTTTATATTCTGTTAGTACCACCAAACGAGAAACAGCTTGCTAGGACTCCAGGTCCCTTGGAGAATTCCTCCAAAGCATTGATAGTCAGGGAAGCCCTCCAGTCACTACTCTGACATTATTGCTTATATACTGAATTTTTGCTTAAGCTCAAGAAATTGTAGTTGAATGATTGAATGGCTCAACGGAATCTCATTGCTTTTGCCCCCACTCTCTGAGGGAGATACTCTTCCAAAAAGCCTCATTGACTAGACTACATTTCCATTCAAAAGAAGGGTTTCCCTTTTCTAATCCATGATACAAGCCTGCTAGTAATCCTTTGATGATATTTAAATGGCTATCCCACACCTTCAGGTAGACATTTACTGCTTAAAGCCATTGTATCACAGAAAACTTGGTTTATATCTGTTGGTTTCTATTTAAATTCCACTGACTCCACCCTGCCTACTACTTACATTTAAATGTGCATTTAATTGGATGGGAGTTTAGCCAAGCAAAGGTGGCAGATCTGTACCCATCAGGCCATGTGGAATTGACTGTCACTCATTAAAGTTATCCTTAAGATAAAGATTTAAATCTATTTCATTTCCTTGCTCAGTATCACTAAAGTAAATAGGACTAAGACACGGGTATTAAAGGAGATTTCCGAGCCAAGAACATTGACAGCTGAAATATAATCAGTTTATAAGATTTGCAATGCTATTGACTTTTCTTTTACACCATAAATTTCACTGCTGACTCTCTGCCTGGGTTTTATTATAATATCATATCATATTAGGGAGATCAGCTTTGCTGTTGATGAATGAAAATCACTCATATAAAAAAAAAATTCCCATTATCAGCTCATCACCTAATCATATTAGCATCTTTGTACCCTATTATCAACTTTTTTATATAAAATAACATTTACTAATGACAGGGATTTCATTAACGCTGTATGAGTGTTGCTAATATCATTTGAAGGTTCTTATCATGCATGTCCTACTTGAAGGCAGACTATATTTGTTTTCTACACAGACTTTGAAAATTGCAAATAGTGTTTAGCAACTCAGGCAAAAAAATTGTGTTTTGTGGAAAAACTATCCTCTTGATTAGCACTGAAGGTCCTGCACAATTTTGTCCCAACCTTTGGTTGATAGTGTGACTCACAAATTTGAAGATAGTTGTAACAGATAGAAAAAAACACCGCAAACCTGTTGAATGCAAAGTAGAATATATTTAACTTATTTAGTTATCACTCATACTAGTCTCAAAGTCAAAGCACAGTAAAGTTCAACAAAATTAATTATTATGTGAAACCTTGTATGTTTTATACCAAGTGTTTGTCAATGTCATTGAGTAAGAGGGTTTTTTAACCCTACATTTTAGCAAATGCCCAGCTTTCTCAAAGTGAATTGAAACTTGGTTTAAAAAAGAAACAGCATCTTTATGAAATTCATTTTTTAGAATGTGATCGAATCATTGGAGTTGGTGGCTATATCTGCAAGATGCTGAACCAGCCAATCACCACAGCAATTCAGTTTGACAACCAGTCAATGCAGTGAGAAAATCAATTTCATCAGCTCATTGAACTGAACTGATGCCTGTGGACACATGCAAATCAAAAGCCCTATGCGGCCTTCCCCTCACTGCTAAGGCAGCTGCTTCTCTCTTACCATGGTGGGAAAAGATTCCATCCCAGCTAGAACTCCCACAAAAGGGAAGTTTGGCTCTTTTGTGTATTTTTAAGCTCCCCTGGCATCTGACACCAAGCTAAGGGACACTTGCTACACAGCACCAGATACCTCTCCCAATCAACTCCAGCCCAGGGCTCAGTAGCACAATCCAGACTCCTTGGTGCCGTTCCCTGCCTGCCCTGCTCATTTCCTGTAGAATTCAGGGGTCACTTTTGGCCCTGCTGTGAGAGTATAATCTCTCTGTTTCAAAAAATGACAGACAGAACAACTCCCCTCCAAAATTTCTTCCAAGGAGTTCTTTTTTTTAATTTTTTTTTTGAGACAGAGTGTCACTTCACTCTGTCACCCAAGGTGGACTACGGTGGCACAATCACAGCTCACTGCAGCCTTGAATATCTGTACTAAAGCAATCCTCTCTCATCTCAGTCTCCCATGTAGCTGGGATTACAGGCATGCACCACCTAATTTTTGAAAAAATTTTTGTAGAGATGGGGTCTCACTATGTTGCCCAGGCTATAAAGAGCTTATTTAAAAGATTCTAATTACAGAGTCTCATACCTCGAAGGTCAGCCAGGAGATTCCAGAATTCCTAAAGTGGTTAGATAACATAACCTGCCTGCTCTGTGGACCTTCCTTATATGTCTCTCACTGACATCTGAGTCCTTGAAATGAAGAGATCATGTCATTATAACCCATAAAATGACTGGCAGAGAATTCAAAGAGCTGAGGAATCAAAAAAGAAAAAACACAACTGGCAGATCACAGGGTTTATTAAATATTGAATGGCTAGATTAATTAATTAAATGTAATGGATCTCAAACTTTAGTTGGCCTTTTTTTTTCTTTTTTTTTTTTTTTTTGAGGTAGAGTCTTGCTCTGTCACCCAGGCTGGAGTGCAGTGGCGTGATCTCGGCTCACTGCAACCTCCACCTCCTGGTTTCAAGTGATGTCTCAGCCTCCTGAGTAGCTGGGATTACACGTGCACGCCACCCCTTAGAGACAGGGTTTTGCCATGTTGGCCAGACTAGTCTTGAACTTCTGCCTTAGGTGACCTGCCTGCTTCGGCCAAAGTGCTGGGACTACAAGCGTGAGCCACCGTGCCCTGTCTAGTCGGTATTTTTTTAAAATCATCTGAAATCTTTTTAAATACAGATTCCTGGACTCCACCACCCCCAAAATCTTATTTGAGAATAAGAATTCTTGGATTGAGTGCAGGTATCTGAATTTTAACAAATAGCCTAACTGACATGCTTTGATAAGTATCAGTTGTCTTCCACCAGTTTGACACATCTCTTACTTCAAACAAACAAAAAAAGATTATACAAATGTTTGGTACAAGCCAAATTTTGTACCAAAATTTCTGCTGCAAGTATCTATTTTTGCTGTTGTTTCGATGCATTACTTATTTAAGCCTAGAACGGTCAAGCATTCAAAGCATATTTCCATCCCTGAGTTCCATTGGAAATTAGTTGGGAAAGCATCCCCAGTGAATGTGTGAAAATATTTTCACACAGAATATCAGAAAGTCTTCATAAATGTCTCCCTTTAGTTGGCTTTTTTTTGAGACAGAGTCTCACTGTGTCGCCCAGGCTGGAGTACAGTGGCGCGATCTCGGCTCACTGCAACCTCCACCTCTCAGGTTCAAAGGATTCTTGTCCCTCAGCCTCCTGAGTAGCTGGGACTACAGGTGCGCCACCACGCCCGGCTAATTTTTGTATTTTTTTTCTCAAACTTTTTTTTTTTAATACTTTCTATTCTAGGGTACATGTGCACAAGTGCAGGTTTGTTACATATGTATACATGTGCCA
>NW_012114600.1:5548678-5550746 GCF_000951035.1 Colobus angolensis palliatus | reverse complement strand
CAATTTCAGAGCCTGCTATTGGTCTATTCAGGGATTCAACTTCTTCCTGGTTTAGTCTTGGGAGAGTGTATGTGTCCAGGAATTTATCCATTTCTTCTAGGTGTTCTAGTTTATTTGCATAGAGGTGTTTATAGTATTCTCTGATGGTAGTTTGTATTTCTGAGGGATTTTTTGAAAGATTAATCTCTGTATTTTAGTAGAGACAGGGTTTCACCATGTTGGCCAGGCTTGTCTTGAACTCCTGGCCTCAAGTGATCTGCCCGCCTTGTCTTCCAAAAGTTCTGGGATTACAGATGTGAGCCACTGTGCCCAGCCTTAGTTGGCTTTTTGAGTTACCTCTGCATTGGCATATTTCCAGATGTTCAGCAAAAGAAAACTGCCCACCTTTAGGAAGAGGTGAGAGGAGTCACAGCGAAGCCTCGTTACACTGTAAGGTGAGTAAGCAGCAGAGAGTGAGAGGAAGCAAGCTGAAGCCAGGTAGAAGCAAGACAGTGTAGCCAAGATGAGGAAGCTAAAAGTGTCACTCCTGAAGCTTGCTCAGCTCCTCCTAGCAAGAGGAGTCGCTCCCTGTCTGTGCCCCTATTCTGACGTGGATATATCTCTATGACAGAGCTACAGCAAAGTGTACTTCACTGTCTCTCCCGGGCAGTAAGCTCCTTCCAGATGGGGCTGTGGGTGACAGTATCATGGTTAAAAGCTTGTTCTCGAGGCAGACCCCAAATTCAAATCCAGATCTGCCACTTACTGGCTGTGAGAGCTTGGCAACTTATCCTCCCAACCTCAGCTTTTTCATCTGCAAAATGGACACAATAATAACTCCCCTAGAGGGATGGTTGCATGGATGAAGTGAGATAATCCACATAAACTTCTTAGCAAGCTTTCATTGTAAGTGTTTAATAAATGTTAGTTCTTATTATTTGACATGGTAGATCATGTGATCCACCTGCCTCTGCCTCCCAAAGTGCTGGGATTACAGGCGTGAGCCACCTCGCCCTACCGAAAGTTAATATTTTGTGTTTCTTGTACTGACTGGGGACACTGTTAGGAGCAGGGTTTAAGAGTTTGCTTAAAACTCTTCAGGGAGCACAGGTCTCCCCTAGGCTCCCTCTAACCTGGGGAAAAGAGGCTTTGATGAGGGTATAGGGCTAAAGGGGTTTCCAGGGATACACCTGGGCTGCAAGGCTCCAGGGCAGGGGTGTGGGAATGGTGGTGGGGCCAGCAGGTTACGGCCTCGGAGCTGACTGCCACTCTCCCCTGCTAGCCTGTGAGGCTGGTGTCATAGGAAGGCTTGAGCTGCTTCCAAGTTGGTCCAAGTTACTTGGAGGGACTTTTGCCCTCTGACGTCTGGGGGCTGGATAACAACAGAATTTATTATCCAAACCTGGACATGAGTGGGAAAGGGTCTGTTATGAATACTTACACAGGACTGGCCCAGGCAAACCAAGACAGGGGTCACCCTACCCATGAGTGTGGTTTAAGGAAGACCCTTGTGATGAATGAAATGGAAATGAGGACCCCTGGTACCCATCCTACCACAGCCAGCCTCAGCTCCAGATGGGCACCTGAGGAGGATGGAAGACAAGGGCAGTCAAGCGCTCACTGCTGATGACTCTAAGTATTTACTGAAAGCCTTACGTGAAATGCCTAATTCTGCTGCACCTGGACCAGAATCCCAGGCTGGGAGACCCCTCATGGCCTCTTCCCTAGGTCCACTCTTCTCTTAACTTAGGGTCTTACCACTCTGTGGAAAGATGTGAAGAAAACAGAAAGCCAGGCACAGTGGCTCACACCTGTAATCCCAGCACAGGTGTGAGCCGAGGTGGGAGGGCTGCTTGGGCCCAGGAGTTTGAGACCAGCCTGGGCAACAGGGCAAAACCCCGAGTCTACAAAAAATACAAAGAAATTTAGCCGGGCATGGTCATGCACGCCAGTAGTCTTAGTTATTCAGGAGGCTGAGGTGGGAGAATCACCTGAGCCCACGAAGTCGAGGCTGCAAGTGAGCCATGATTGCACCACTATACTCCAGCCTGGGTGACAGAGCAAGACCCCATCTCAAAAAAAAAAAAAA
>NW_012114600.1:5542815-5547785 GCF_000951035.1 Colobus angolensis palliatus | reverse complement strand
ACAGCTTTTACTTTCCATGGATTTAAGAGCTAATTTTTTTTTTTATCATTCCAAAACTCTTGGGTGAGGGACAAAAGACTATCTAACCAGCTGCTAATTGTCCAGCAGTCACAGGATATTAAAGATACAGGTCAAAAACAGCGAAAAAGCACAATCAGCCACAATAACTAACTCCTGTCAAGCAGTTTACATTCACAACGCGCTTCCATACATATGACCTCGCTGTTGCCTTCCATCCCCACCGAGAGATCAGCATTGTCAGCCCAAAGTCTTCAGGTTAGAAACAGGCCACTGAGAAAGGTTGAAGATTGCTCAAGGTCACTCAGCATGTAAGTGGCAGACCTGGAACCTGAAGCCAAGTCTTTTGATGTCAAACCTTGTGATTCTCTCTAATATGGGGGGAGTCACATATTCAGATTAACTTGAATTCAATTATAAATTTTCCAGGAATAAAAAGAAAAGGAAGAGAGAAAAATACAGAGAGAAAAAAAAGTGAGAGGGAGGAACCATTTAAACAGTACAGGCAACATCTCTGACCCATCCTTTTGTTTGTTTGTTTGTTTGTTTGTTTGTTTGAGACAGGTCTTGCTCTGTCACCAGGCTAGAGTGCAGTGGTTCACTTATAGCTCACTGCAGCCTCAACCTTCCAAGCTCAAGTGATCCTCCCACCTCAGTCCCCAAAGTAGCTGGGCTACAGGCACTTGCCACCGCGCCTGGCTTACTTATTTATTTTTATTTATTTTGTTGAGATGGGGTCTCATTATGTTGTCCAAGATCATCTCAAACTCCTGGGCTGAAGTGATCCTGCTGCCTAGATCTCCCAGAGTGCTGGCATTACTGGCGAGAGCCACCACTCTTGGCCCCTGACCCATCCTTTAATGCAAACATGGCATGGACTGCGAAAGCAATCTGAAACATGACAACATCGTTCACTCCACGGGACTCCATTCTCAGATGCTTTCATCACAAGACCGCCTCGCCTCAGTGAACGTGATTCTAGGATTTGAAGGCATGTATTTTTGGACAACACAATCCCTAAACACAAATGAACACCTCTACGTCATCTGGTGTTCAACCTAAGGAAACAAGCATGCATTAGATGCTGGAGGAAAACCCTTAGGGTGGGACAATGTCAGACCCCACATGGCATCTTCCACAGGTCTCAGCCCCCATAGGAGCTGCGGCTCCCGCAGCATCCACCATTTTATAACTGAAAACGTGTTCGCGCAGACCCAGCTCACCCAATCCTGTCAACACCTTTGAGAAAGGGAGAGTAGGACAGATGTCGTTGTCCCTATCCGATAGGTGGGGCAGGATAGTATTTTGAAATACTACACTGTGTGTTTCCTCTCCGTATTTTATGCCACAGGAAAGGAAGGAATGGAAGTAGTCAAGGCTCACTCAGGTCAGGCCTCTGAATGTGGGGCTCTCAGAACTGGGCAAGTTTCTTGTGCCTGAGCTTAGCCCAGAAGTCACAGAGCTGCCTGCCACCAAGGCACCTAGCTTGGGCAGAGCAGATGCCAGCTGTGACGATGCTGGACTAAGGCTGGATGATCCTGCCCATAAAGTAAGGCACCACTAAGCCACCTTTCTTCTTATATGTATTAGTCTGTTTTCACATTGCTATAAAGAACTACCTGAGGCCAGGTGTGGTGGCTCATGCCTATAATCTCAGCACTTTGGGAGGCCTAGGCGGGCAGATTACTTGAAGTCAGGAATTCGAGACCAGCCTAACCAACATGGTGAAATCTCTTCTCTACTAAAAATACAAAAGTTAGCCAGGCTTGGTGGTGCATACCTATAATCCGAGCTACTCAAGAGGCTAAGGCAGGAGAACAACTTGAACCTGGGAGGCAGAGGTTGCAGTAAGCTGAAATCATGAAAAAAACAATAAACAAAAAAAAACTGAGACTGGGCAATTTATGAAGAAAAAGGTTTACTAGACTCACAGCTCCACAGGTTTAAGAGGAAGCATGACTGGGAGGCCTCAGGAAACGTACAATCATAGCAGAAGGTGAAGGGGAAGCAAGGACCTTCTTCATATGGTGGCAGGAGACAGAGAGCACAAAGTGGGAGATGTGCCACATACTTTTTGTTGTTGTTGTTATGAGACAGAATCTCGCTCTGTCTCCCAGGCTGGAGTGCAGTGGTGCAATTTCAGCTTACTGCAAGCTCTGCCTCCTGGGTTCATGCCATTCTCCTGCCTCAATCTCCGGAGTAGCTGGGACTACAGGCGCCCACCACCACGCCCGGCTAATTTTTTACATTTTTAGTAGAGACGGGTTTTCACCATGTTAGCCAGGATGGTCTCGATGTCCTGAGCCCGTGATCTGCCCGCTTCGGCCTCCCATTACAAGCGTGAGCTACTGCACCCGGTCATGTGCCACATACTTTTAAACGCCATCAGATCTCATGAGAACTCACTCACTACCACGAGAACAGCAAGGGAGAAATCGGCCTATCATGATCCAATCACCTCCCACCAGGAACCAATTCAACATGAGATTTGGGTGGGGACAAAAATCCAAACCATATTCTTATACAACCCAAGGGAGTTGGAAGGAGCCCCAATAATGACTGTAAATTTCTTCCAAACCCTGGGATACAGAGCACTCACAATCATGTTTCTGTTGAATTTTTTTAATGAAATATGAAATCTCTTGCAGAACATATTTTGTGATTGCAAATTTTTCCCATTACACAAATAAAAAAAGAGCAGGATGACAAACATCCATAAACTATACATTTGAGGTAAATGGGCTAGCCACATCTGGAATAAGACACTTAGTTTATTACACAACCTGTTGGCTAATTTTTGGTTTTTCATTTGTTTCCTGTAGAGACCACAGTTGTTTAAAATGACTGCAGGGACCCCTGTCCTTCGCTGACTTACTGGATTGTCTCTAGCATCAGTTACCCTCCAAAATACTTAAAGCCAAAGCAGCTTATGTGGCACCTTGGAGGTCCACAAAACAAGGGGTTCCCAGAGCACACGGTCATCAAGCAACTTTTTATGCCCTAGTGCCAGGGCCTTGCATCCAGATATAAAACAAAGCTCAGGTACATAGAATGGCTGCCTGTCCTGTAAGGTTCTATGGATATAAACTCACTTGCAATTCATCCTGCTGAAAATGTCTCCTTTCCCGCCACCTACTCAGATTCTGTTCTGCTTCTACTCTGCAGCATTCTGAATTCTGGCTGTTGCTTTTTGTTTGTTTGTTTGTTCTTTGTTTTGTTTTGTTTTTAGCATGTAAGGGTGTCTTTTCTCACTTTCAAGCTTAGCTATACATTCAAGGCTTTCTCTTATATTCCCAGCGTGTCTCTATGTCCAGAGCCTGAGGAGGGCTTCCCACCACACCCTGGTTTGCTATGTTCAAGGTAGTCTCCATCAAAAGTTCATTCATTCAGTCAACATTTCTGAGAGCTTATGAGGTGTCAGGCACTATGCAGGGCACAGAGGGCACAAACATGAGTGAGATGGCATGCCTGTTTCCAGTAATCTCATATCTACAGAGGAAACTCCAGCACAACGGGGCTAGTGCCTGGTATAGGTGTGAACAAAGGGAACAGCAGCAAAGAGAACCGAGCCACTGACTCTGGTGGGAATGGTGGGGAGGGATTTGCACGTATGGCTGTGTGATGAGTGTGACCAAAATCCATCCATGATCTGCATGGCAGGGAAATAAATTAACCCTGGCATTTATGATCTGTACTTGTTTAAAAATACAATTGAGCATAACGTCAGATGGGTTATTAGATTGATCCTCAAGAAACCTGGGTCAGAGTTCTCACTCTGCCTCTATGTGAACTGAGCATGGCATTGCACATGGCCAGGCACCACTTTCTCACAGTATTATTTAATCAGTTGAGTTAAATAATGCCTAAGATCCCAACTAGCTGAAAACTACATGATTATTCTACTTAATGTCATCATTTTCCCACCAAAAAAGCATTTCTATAAAGTTATTTAAGAAAATAAAGCTAAATATATCTGTTTGCCAAGGTCAACACATGCAAATTTAGCCAAAGGAACAGACCTAGAAGGAGAAAGCAGACACAAACCAAAAGACTAAAAAGAGGAGAGATTGCTGGGGAGCCCTGGACACAATTAGTGGATGAAGCAGGAACGCAGAGAAGTGTGGCTGTGGTTGTTTAGTTTTGACTGATTATCTGCAGGTCACCTTCTTGACCACACATTTCTCAAAGTTCCAAATCACATCTTCTCACCGCAGCCCACTAAAGAGCACCAAGGGATCTTTCATAAACACAAATTGATTATGAGGAAGCAGAGAGTGTCCATTTGCTGATGTTCGTTGAGTGCTGCTGCTAAGAGTCTTTCAACCTGCCCCGAGCTACCTTCTCCTGACAAGCAATTTGTAAGAGGTAATGAGCCCGGTTAATCCAACACACGCAGCCCCCTGGATCACGGATAACAGAAACTGCACGTTCTCCAGAGCACAGATCGGTATGAAGCAAGGTAAAGTGTGATTCTATATGCGTAGTTTCCTTTGCTTACCCAGTTCCGAATAGGTCGGAGCAATCTTCAACTCAGCTCTGGCAAAGTTGGGTTCCTGGCCTGTCATCGAGGCGGCAAAAAGGGAAGCGCAGCGCCATCTGCCGTCCGTCAAGGGGAGAGTCGAGGCTGCTACGGAATTGCTACGGTGTATGGAAGGGGGTCCTTCCAGTGGGACCCGTACTCCTTTGCAAAGCAATTCTTTCCACTATAAAGGAATACATGAGATTTGTTATAGTGCGAGTTTTTGTAATTTTGTAATTGTTTTTGTTTTCTTTAGGCCTGATAGTCTAGATAAAATTTCTCTGATTTCAGACAAAAATGAAATTAGAAATTTAAACCTAGTGTATAATGTTTTAATGTATGCACTAAACTACAGTATGCATTTCATAACAAAATTATCTGACCCCAATTACAGTGTTTTCCTTCACTTTCATTTTAAGTACCATAAAAGTAA
>NW_012114600.1:5527445-5542550 GCF_000951035.1 Colobus angolensis palliatus | reverse complement strand
TAGGATGGTCTCGATCTCCTGACCTCGTGATCCACCCGTCTCGGCCTCCCAAAGTGCTGGGATTCCAGGCTTGAGCCACCGCGCCCGGCCTAAAGTAAATATTTTTACAATAACATTAGAATTTAAAGCAAATAGTTCAAAAGAAGTCTTGCTTTCCTAAAAAAAAGCTGAAACTTTGCACCAAGTTGGCTGGTTTGTTCTTAATTGCACTTGGTATGTAATTCTATTTTACTACAGCCTATTTTCAGAGCTGACAGCAGGACACTGAGATTCTTTCAACTATGAATGAAAAAGTGCTGTTTAGGACTAGATATTGGCTTTCTAATGTAGATTATTTGGAGCTTGTGTGTTATCAGAAAAAAAAATGGTGAACAGGATATCAAGGATAGCCACAAATATCTCGGAAGCCTCACCTATGGTACCACCATCCCTAAGATTCTGGAATGATACTATGATGGGGACCTGGACAGTGACACCCAGAGGCAGCTTCCTTTGGCCACTTTCTCCCAACATCTGATTCCAGTGGATATTCATTAATTAAGCTTCTATTACTATAATTTCAGGTAGGAGAGACCAAAACAGGTAAACTATGCTTATTTTTTATTACAAATATTCCCAAAAATATTAGGAAAGAAAAATATGCTAGAAATAGCATCTTCAGGAAACAAAGTATAGGTTACGCCATAAGAAATTGCTGCTGTTTGATTATTTTGTTTTTTTTTTCCAAAAACAAAGCAATTTCATATAGTTCACCCTAATACTTAGGAAACTCAAGGATAGGTGCACTGACATGGATGTGATAGGGAATGACATCCCTCCTAAACACAGTCTTTACTAGACGTTTCTTCAGGTCTAAGGCTAGGTTTATGAGAAGTTAATCTGGACAAATGTTTCAGTTTGTGACATGTCTTTTATAAAAGAGCACCATCACTTAGCAGAATGCACTAGCTCAGATGAGCTTTCAATAGGGGCTGTCGATTTGGTTGTTAAGATTTAGATTCTTGGCGGGCGCGGTGGCTCAAGCCTGTAATCCCAGCACTTTGGGAGGCCAAGACGGGCGGATCACGAGGTCAGGAGATCAAGACCATCCTGGCTAACACCGTGAAACCCCGTCTCTACTAAAAAAAAAATACAAAAAACTAGCCAGGCGAGGTGACAGGCGCCTGTAGTCCCAGCTACTCGGGAGGCTGAGGCAGGAGAATGGCGTAAACTCGGGAGGCGGAGCTTGCAGTGAGCTGAGATCCAGCCACTGCACTCCAGCCTGCGCAGCAGAGCCTCCGTCTCAAAAACAAAAAAAAGATTTAGATTCTTATCCTTGTTCACCAGTTAAATCTCTGTCCAGCTTTTCTTATTGTAGTGTAGATAAGAACTATATATAAAATTAATATTTTCATACATTGACTAATAGACAGGCTGCAATACAAAAAGCCTATTTCTAAGTCAGTTGCTTAAATGTAAACTAGCACTTCTGCAAAGAAAAAGTGGTCCTAAAAAGTGGACAAGTTTTCAGGTCCAGTCATGGGGGTCTACGTAATTCACAATTCAGCCACACTCATGTTATTTTACAAATCTGAATTATAAGCCCAAGAAGCAGAAAGACAAAAAAGAAGAAAAAGGATCAAAAACTGATAGCATGGTACTTAGTGTTTATGATACCATGTTCAGTATTCTGGTAAACTATGTTATTCTTAAGTATTGAAACACATACTTAGTTCTGAACGATGCTGATATTTTCATATTTCCAAAAAACATGAAATCTAAATTATGTATTCAAAAATCAATGACTCAATTTTTAATTTATGCAACAAAACAAATCCGTGTTCATTTTTTTACATCTAGACAGGTCTATGCACATAAAGGTTGCAACGAGCAGCCAGATGTACAATTGGACAGCTTCCACTGAAAGCATAAGTCTCAGTCAGTGCATGATGAAGCTAAGAAAAACAAAGTCAAGCCAGAAATGCTCTCTTCAAAACAAAATAGAACAGCTTACCATAACAAAAAGAGTGCCACTCTAAAAAAAAAAAAAAAAAAAAGGTACAAAAATTTTCAAAAGGTACTCTTAGGAGATGGGGTGACTTGAAGACAGAGTTAAAAGAAAATGTCTGAGCCAGGAGTGGTGACGTGTACCTGCAGTCCCAGCTGCTTGGGAAGCTGAGGTAGGAAACTAAGCAATCTCCAGGAGTTGGAGACCATCCTGTGCAATATAGCAAGACCCCATAGCTAAGAAAAAGAAGAAAGAAAAAAAGACATTATTTTATAGATTTTATTGATGAATAATTTATACTACTATAATGTATGCTTACTTATTTTCATAAATTTTTATATTACTTGAGGTTTTCCAGGTTTATAAATTTTGATATTTGAAATGTTTGAAATTTTGAGTCCCACTGAAATTTTTTAGGAATTCTAAAAGTGTGTTTTAAATAATTTGAGGTCCAGCGCAATGGTTCACACCTGTAATCCCAGCACTTCGGGAGGTTGAGGCGGGCAGATCACTTGAGGTCAGGAGTACTAGACCAACCTGGCCAACATGGCAAAACCCCGTCTTACTACTACTACTAATAATAATAATACAAAAAGTAGCCAGGTATGGTGGCGGGCTCCTGTAATCCCAGCTACTTGGGAGGCTGAGGCAGGAAAGTCACTTGAACCTGGGAGGTGGAGGTTACAGTGAGCCAAGATCATGCCACTGCACTCCAGCCTGGGTGACAGAGCATGACTCCATCTCAAAAATAAATAAATAAAATAATAGATAATGTGTGTATTTCACCATTCATTTCACTTAAAATCAGAATAAATTGTGAAGAACCAGAAATATCACTTTCTCCTGGTGTATTATAATGTCTAGTGGTGCTCAAACAGAGACGGCATGTGGAGAAAGAAGGAACAAAGCACTGGGTCAAGAGACCTGGATTTCAGGCTGAACCAGGCCCTACAGAGGCTGTAAACAGTGAATGGTGGCCCCTCACCAATATGAAATTCAAAATACAAATGACATATGCCATAAACTAAGTCCAAAAGAGTCCTTATTTTTCCCATAATGAACAGTAAATATTTTTGTTAAATATTTTATCTTTCTCCCCTAGAATTATTCTGGTGCTCCTGATTTGTTAGTTGCCTGAGAATAAGACATGCTCCATCAGACTCCAGAAAGTTCAGTCCTCTTCAGCCTGTTCTTCTGGTCAGCTCTGCCCATCGGTCATTAACCTCTCTAGGCGTCTTTCTCCAGCAACATAATGAAGGGTTTTGATCAGGTGGCATCCGGGCTTCCACCCAGCTCTGAAGAGTTACTTCCTGCTCCAGTCACTGCAGAGCCAGCCCTAGGCCATGTGTACTGAACTTTTGAAATCCTGCCACCTCCCTTTATAAGACCGTGCTGTTGAGCTAACTCATGGGGCTGTGTGAATGAGTGAGAGAGAGCCTTAACCTTGCTGGATGTGTCCTTATTTTAATATTACAAACCATGAGACTCTAGTTAAGTTAAAAATTTCAGACATTTTTAAGAATGATTTTTGGTTTTTTTCCAGGGGGGATAAGCGTGGCGTTTCGTGAGAGCAGAGGCTTTGGAGCATGACTGATAAGGGTTTAAAGGCTAGTTCTACTGAATGGGTGAAGATGCAGATTTGGTAAGGGCATGGAAAAATAGGCACTCTCAAGTACGCCTCTAGGAAAAGGAGTTTGGGTTATAGCTTTCAAAATTTCCTGCCTATCCACTGTTGGGGCAATTCCACATGAGGAATTTTTCCTGAAAATATACTCAAATAATGGCAAAATATGAGTTCACTGCTATAAAGAACTATCTGAGACTGGGTAATTTATCAAGAAGAGAGGTTTCATTGACTCACTCACATTTCCACAGGCTGTACAGGAAGCATCACTAGGAGGCCTCAGGAAACTTACAATCATGGCAGAAGGCGAAGGGGAAGCAAGCACGTCTTACCTTAGCAGAGCAGGAGAAAGAAAGAGAGCAAAGGGGGAAGTGTCACGCACCTCCAAACAACCAGATCTCGTGAGAACTCACTATCACAAGAGCAGCAAGGGGGAAGTCCACCCCCATGATCAAATTACCTTCCACCATGCCCTCCCCTGACATGTGAGGATATTACAATTCAATATGAGATTTGAGTGGGGACACAGAGCCATACCATATCAGGGTAGAAGAACATGGATGGGTGCCAAGGACTCTAAGGCACAGCTTGTGCTACTCAGTGACCCACTGCTCCTCAGCACACAGTCACCCTTCTAGACTATGCTTGTATGCCTGGAGCTGGGAGTGTGCAGACCACATCTTTAAGGCTGTCTTGTCAGCCGCTTCCTGTTTGGTTCTCCCAATAACAGGCTCTAGTTGTCTTTTCTTGGTCCAAGAAGAGACAAACATTCTGCTTCTGGCCCTGGCAGTGTGGTAGTTGCTGGGGGAGGCTGGCAGGAACTGTAGTGGCAACAGGATTCCGACCCCCCAGCATGATAGGCACCATCTTTTCAGCTATTTCCGTTCTAATCTAGGTGCACAACTCTGGCAGAGTCAGAACCAACTGGCTCAACATTATCTCCTACAGTGCCACCTCTACCCTGGGGGAATGAGCAGCTTCTGATCTCAGATTATCACACCATCTTCCTTTATTCCCAGGGCCCCTAAACCTTCTTCCTTTTGCTCTTCCAACACTTCTAAGACCATTCTAATCAGTTATCTATATTGAATTTTTCTCTGTTTGAAATACTAAGTAAATTCTGTTTTTCAGAATGAAACTCAAATGACACAAAGGTCATTCATTCCAGTATTGTATTTAATTTAAAAAATGATTTTACAACAACGTGTCACTCAGTAAGGTAATGGTTAAATAACTTATAGCATAAACAAACAAAAGAATACTATACAGTTATCAAAAAGACTGATGCAGTTCTATATGTACCAAGATGAATCATCTTCAAGTTGTTACAGTTAAAAAAGTAGGTACAGAATACCACATGTCAGATGCTACCACTTGTGTTGATCTCTCTTTCAGTTGAAGTTCACAGCCTCTCTACGCTGGCCAACTGCCATCATTTAATTGGCTCCATGGCCACACTGTGGCCAAAAAAACCTTTCTGATCTTCTCTCTACCATTTCCTCTGTTTACCTTCTTCCCCAAAAAATATTGTTTCTGTCATAATCTATGGCTAATCAGATTCATGTGGATCTAAAATGTAATACAATTAAATTCTCAGATCATTTCAAAATCCAGTCACAGATTAGGTGTCTACATTGTAAACTGCTACTTGAGCTTGTTTGGTCTGCAGATTTCTTTGTGTTTTTTAAAGTCTGTGGGTGAGGACTGATGCAGAGTTCTTATGTGTGCATGACCTGTGAGACCAGAAAACTGTAACACATGGAGATTCCTTTTTAAAATTCTGGAATAGATCTAGAGTAAGACTGAGCACCCCTTCATGCCGAAGAAGTAGCCAGCCCTCTTCCTGGTCTATGAGGGAGATGCTCAGACTGTGACTGAACAAAATAACATGAAATGAGAGGAGAGAGATTGTGGAGCTGTAATTTTATGAAGATACCAACCCACTTTTTGCACTTTATCTGTTGAAAAAAAAAACAGAAGGAAGATTTAATAGCCAGGTGTGCTTTAACTTTTGCAGGGAAGAAGACAGTATTAATGAGAGGAAGAATTTAAACTTATCTGAGAAATAAAGGGTTTTACTTGACAGGGAAGGGAAACTCACAATCAAATTTTGGGTATTTTGTATTGCTGGCAGATTGTCCAATAAGCTAGAGACAGGAGAAATGAGTACATTCCCCGAGGTAAAGGAGTAAAGGAGTTGTGTAGCCTTTGGGTTTACTTAATGTTTGTCCTTGACTCATTTCAACATTTTCTTAGAGTAAAATAAAAGAGGAATTTATAAAGGCAGTCAGGGGCTCTACTGCCTTTTAAATCCTAAGAAGTGTCTAGGATTTTTGAAGTGACCCTATAAAGATCCAAACAGAATTTATCAGTCTGGATTTGCTCAGAAAACAGTTACTACAAGTATTAAGAAAAAAGGAGTTTAACACAGGAATTAAAGACTGCAGCGAAAGAAGGAAAACAGTCCTTAACTTTCTTAAAACATTATGAAATTTACGCATGGGCCTTTTTTTTTTAGTTCATCAGCTATCGTTATTGTTACTGTATCTTATGTGTGGCCCAAGGCAATTCTTCTTCCAATGTAGCTCATGAAAGCCAAAAGACTGGACAACGTTGCCAGGCCCTAAACTAAAGCAGTGAATGGGGAGAAGCAACCAAAGCTCACAGGGAAACCCAGGTAACTTCCAGGTTGCACCTCAACATCACAGCTACCACGTAGCTGTGAGAAACCTGCAAAGCCACCGCAACTGACTGCCATGACTTCCTGTGAATAATGGCTTTTGCTTCACCGCTGTCTTCCAAATCTCAATGCAAGTTTCTTTCTTGCCCAACTAAGAACCACGCAGGGAAGAGGATTCCGGGGAAATGTAGTTCCAGCTTTACATGATGCCAGGCGGGCAATGGACAGTCTAGTACACAGAACTTCACTATCATTTCTTCACTAAAACCTTTAGCAGGCTGGGTGCAATGGTTCATGTCTGTAATCCCAGCACTTTGGGAGGTCAAGGAGGGAGGATTGCTTGAGCTCAGTTTGAGACCAGCCTGGGCAACATGGCTAAACCCCATCTCTACCAAAAAAAAGAAAAGAAAAGAGATGGGCCTGGTGGTGCACACCTGTGGTCCCAGCTACTTGGGAGGCTGAGGCAGGAGGATCACTTGAACCCAGGTGGTCAAGGCTCCCCAACCATGACCATGACACTGTGCTCCAGCCTGAGTGACAGAGTGAAACCCTGCTTGAAAAAACAAACAAACAAAAACCTTTAGCATTTGACATGTTGGCTACATCTTTCTTTTCAGAATACTTTTTTTCCCTTGGATTCTGAAATGCCACTTTCTCTTGGATCAACTTTTACTTGGTTTTTCGTTCTGTCAGCTTTGATGCTTCCTATTCCTCTCCCAGAGACAGTCCTGGGACCTCCTTGCTGACTCCATTGGGTCTCATGACTTTGAGTAGGTCTGTGTTCTGATGACTCCCACATATAGATCCCCAGCTCAGACTCGGCCCCAAAACTCTGTACTCCTGTATTCAAGTGCCCTCTTGACTTCTCTGTTGTGATGTCTAATAGCCAAACCAAACTCTAATCCCCCACACAAAAATTTGTCCCTCGCTCTTCCCCATCTCAAGAAATAGCAACTTTCTTTTTTCAGTTGCTCATGTCAACAAAATCATTCTTGATTTTTCTCTTTCTCTCATCCCACATCCAATCCATCACCAAATCCTATCAGTTCTATGCTAAAAATATATTAAGAATCTGATCACTTCTCATTACCTCTGCCTCTGTAGCCCTTTGTAAACTCCTGCCTGCATTTCTGCAGTGGTCTGCTAACTCACCCCACCTCCAAGTCTATTTCCAATACAAGAGGCAAAGGGATTCACCTAAAGCATAAGTTAGATCACATCACTCCTCTGCCCAAAAGTTGACAATGATTCTCCATGTCAGTCAAGACTAAAGTCACAGTTTACAATGTGACATTATCAGAAAGGCGTTTCATGACTATCTTACATAACACAGCAGCCCCATCAACACTCTCCCGGGACCTTGCTTTATCTTTCTCTGTAGCGTATATTACCATCTGGCCCATTGTGTACTTGCTTATTTAGTATTTTATATCCCTGCTATGGACAGAATTATGACTCGCCCTCAAATTCATATCTTGACCTCCTAACCCCCAATGTGATGGTATTTGGAGATGGGGCCTTTGGGAGGTAATTAGGTTTAGATGAAGTCATGAGAGTAAAGCTCTCATGAAGAGACTAGTGCTCTTACAAGAAGAGGCATCAGTGAACTTTCTCTCCCTCTTTCTCTCTCTCCACCGCCCACTTCCCTTCCTATCTCCACACATTAAGAAGGCATTCACTTACAAGCCAGGAAGAGAAACTTCACCAGGAAAGGAATCAGCCCGCACCCTGATCTTGGACTTCTAAGCCTCCAGAATTGTCAGAAAATAAATTTCTGTTGTTTAAGCCACCCAGGCTGTGATATTTTGTTAGCTGAATTGCCTTGGTTCAGATTTGGACAATCTCACTCTTTCCAACAAGGTTATGAGATACATAAAGGACCAGATTTTCTTTTTGTTCACTGCTGTATTTCCAGCCACTACTTGTCACTCAAAATCTAGTATATCTCCACAATGAATAAATGACTGAATGAATGAGTTGCCCAATGTCATGGCTAGAATGAGACATAGCCTGAGCTAGCTCAGATGCTAGCTGATAGCTACACAGTGAAGTAGGGATAAGTCTTAGCCTGAGCCTTAATTGTTTAAGATTAAAAAACTGTGTGAATCTGATTTGCAAATGGCAATATAAACAACCCATCTTCAATATTCTAGTACATTCAGAAAATGCAGATACAAATTCTGCCTCTCCAGGTTTCTCCTATGTGAAAGGAATGATCATTCACTTAAGAAAATTTTATAGCACATCTATCTTGACATAATCTTCACCTGGTAAACAGCATTTGGGAATTCAGAAAACACAGCATTAAATTCCACTCCCCATCCAAACCACAGAAGTGTTTATTTCTTGAAGGCTATTGCAGAACTAACTCCCTAGTATAAGGGCCAACCAGCACTCTTGAGGTCTTGACTTTAAAACCAAAGCAGTGCTTTCTTAATTCCCCAAGAGGGACTGCATGTTGGTAAAGAAACATAACTCACAATGTGAATTAGCTTCTGATAGTAATTCATCTGGTTCCACTAAAACAGAAAGCTCAAAACCATTCAGACGTGTTTCCTTGAGACTGCTGAAATAAGATTCTTTTAAAAGCAGTAAGTAGTAACTATCCCTGAAAATCAAGCCCAAATGGGCCAGAAATGAGAAGCGGTTTGTAAATTCTGAGTTTTGGCCCACTGGAGCCAATTACTGTAACAGGGACAACCTTGGTGTCTTTATTTGGATGCTTGAGATAGCCTGTTTACTGCAAGGTAAGTGATTGATGTGCGCTCTCAGTGTAATTGAGGAGAAACCTCTCAGATCACAAATTCATCCAGTAATTACTTTAAGATTCCTCTGAGAAAGTGTCTACATAATTTCCTTTGTATGTGTTTTCCAAAAGGACATATGTCTCCTATCCAGTGTTCTCTAAACCACAAATGTACTCCATTGATTTTCTCAGGCTACAGTGTGTTGATTTTCAGCCCATAGTGTATAAGGTGAAAGGAAACAATAACTGAATATAGAAAATATTGATCTGCAACCATTGATCCAAGGCCCCGGGGTGTCAAAAGATTAGTTACTCTTAAGAGAAGTCGTGAAGGTGACTTTCATCTACTTTTTATTGACCAACATAGACCAGATAAACCCTTCTGTTCAAAGCCATAGGCTCTTCTCCAAGAGCCATAATGAAAAACCATTTTACTCCCTTGCTTGAGATCCAGGTAAGACAACATAGTTTCTAAGTACATTTAAATGATGTACTGTTACCAAATGATTCATGGGATTCTAATTTAACTATAATAACAACTAGTACATTTAGTGTTTACTATGTCCCAGGAATTGTTCCAAGTGATTGACATATATTAACTTATGTAATCATCACAACACCCCTCTGAGGTAGGTAACAATATTATCCCCATTTTACAGAAGAGGAAACTGAGGCACAGAAAGAATAAGTCACTTGTTCAAAGTCAAACAGCTAGTAAGTGTCAGGGCCAGGCTTTGAACTGAAATAACTTGGCTCTAGAAATTATACTCTTAACCACTGCATGACGATAGCACTCAAATGTTAAGGGAAACCTGAGAAACTTCATTGAACAAAGTTGCAAATGAAAATTATTGAAATATTGGCCGGGCGCAGTGGCTTGAGCCTGTAATCCCAGCACTGTGGGAGGCCGAGATGGGCAGATCACGAGGTCAGGAGATCGAAACCATCCTGGCTAACACGATGAAACTCCGTCTCTACTAAAAAAATACAAAAAACTAGCCGGGCGTGGTGGTGGGCGCCTGTAGTCCCAGCTACTTGGGAGGCTGAGGCGGGAGAATGGTGTGAACCTGGGAGGCGGAGCTTGCAGTGAGCTGAGATCCGGCCACTGTACTCCAGCCCGGGCAACAGAGCGAGACTCCGTCTCAAAAAAAAAAAAAAGAAAAGAAAAGAAAATTATTGAAATATTGGCCATTATTCTGTATCTGCAGAAGGTGAAGAAGGAAAAGCAATATTTTGAACTCTAAGTACTTATCTGTTTTTTGGTGAAAAAATAATTTAGAATAAAACTAAATTAATATATAATCTCTTAGCTGACTAAAATACTCAGGGAAGATTTCCTATCATCATTTATACATTTTTAATCCCATAGACTATAACCAATTCACATCAAAACCACAATGAGACACCACTTCACACCCATTAGAATGACCATCATAGAAAGAAAAAAAGAAAGAAAGAAAGAAAGAAAGAAAGAAAGAAAGAAAGAAAGAAAGAAAGAAAGAAAGAAAGAAAGAGAGAAAGAGAGAAGGAAAGAAAGAAAGAAAGAAAGCGCCCATCATGGTGGTGTACCTATAGTCCCAGGTACTCAGGGGGCTGAGGTGGGAGGATTCCTTGAGCTCAGGAGCTGCAGTTCAGCCTGGGCAATATAGCAAAAACAGACCTCTAAAAAATATTTATAAAAAATTAGCAAAACAGAAATTAACAAGTGTTAGTAAAGATATGGAAAAATTGGAACACTTGTGCACTGTTGGTGGGAACATAAAATAGTGCGGCAGCTATGGAGAGCAATATGGAGATTCCTCAAAAAAGTAAATATAGAATTATCATATGATCCAGCAATTCCACTTATGGGTATATAACCAAAAGAATTGAAAGTGGGTATTCTAACAGATATTTGTGCATCTATGTTCATAGCAGCCAAAAGGTGGAAACAATCCAATGTCCATCAATAAATAAATTTATAAGCAAAATGTCATATATACATATAATAGAAATTTTATTCAGCCTTAAAAAGGAAGGAAATTCTGACACATGCTACAACACAGATGAACCTTGAAGACATTATGCTAAGTGAAATAAGCCATCACTAAAGAACAAATACTATATGACTCCATTTAAATGAGCAACTTAGAGTGCTCAAATTCATAAAGATAGAAAATAGAATGGTGGTTTCCAGTGGCTGGGCCAAGTGGGAATAAGGAGTTTTTGTTTAATGGGTACAGAATTTCCACTTGAGAAGATGAAAAAATTTTGGAGATGGATGGTGCTGATAGTTGCACAACAATGTGAATGTACTTAATGCCACTGAAATGTACACTTAATGGTTAAAATGATAAGTTTTATGTTATGTATGTTTTATAATAAAAATACTATATTTGTTCATGTGTATCTGTGTGCATATATGTGTGTATAGATAGTTACTGTATTTTTAATACTAATCAAAGCTGTAAACACTATTCTGTATCTTTTTTCTTCTTATAACAACATATCTTAGGGATAATTCCATATTAGTACATTACAGTAAACAATGCTGCAACAGCAACAACTGCAACAACAACAAAAATTTTCGAGAATCAAAAGTATATAATAGTTCTTGCATTAGGATAGATGAGGTAATGTAATGCTAAAAAAGCAACCCCAAAACCTTCCATTACATAGGAAAAAAACTCTCAAATTCTCTTAACATAAGAGTCTATTTCTTACTCATGCTACGTGTCCTGCAGGAGTCAGCAAGGGCCTCTGCTCCACACGGTTCCACCATCTTCTGACTGTATCATCGAGATGTAGCTTCCCTCCCTGATCATTGGGCTTTCCACTGTCTTGTTTCAGAAGGAGACTCATTTCATTATCCAAAACTAGTATTTGCTCTTTGATGAGTATTATGACTACCTCTTCCACACTTCAATCGCACAAACAGAAAAATTTTCTCACTATAGGTAAGTCAAAGTTTTACAAATTAATTATGGAATTCTTTCTGTAATGCTCCAGTGATAATTTTCACTCAAAAAATATTTTTATCGTTCCTACTATATACTAAGTGCTGTCATACAGGAGGTATTCAGTAAATATTTGCTAAGCAAAAAGCGAACAATCCCTACTTGTCTAGTAACTGCTGCTCTTTCTTCCAGAGCAATCAAACCACTAGAAATAGGAAGAGTAAATAAGAAATGACTTCCACTTAAATACCTAGAAATTAACCTAACCAAAGAAGTGAAAGATCTCTGTAATGAAAACTATAAGACACTGGTGAAAGAAATTGAAGAAGACACACACAAAAAATGGAAAGATATTCCATATTCATGGATTGGAAGAATCAATATTGTTAAAATGGCCATACTATCCAAAGAGATCTACAGATTCAATGCAAGCCCTATCAAAATACCAATGACATTCTTCATAGAAATAGAAAAACAATCCTAAAATTTATATGAAACCACAAAGGACCCAGAATAGCCAAAGCTATCCTGAGCAAAAAGAACAAAACTGGAGGAATCACATTACCTGACTTCAAATTATAGTGCAGAGCTATAGTAACTAAAACAGCATAGTACTGGCATAAAAGCAAACACACAGACCAACAGAACAGAATAGAGAACCCTCCAAAAAATCCATACATCTACAGTGAACTCATCTTCAACAAAGATGCCAAGAACATACACTAGGGAAAGGACAGTCTCTTCAGTAAATGGTTCTGGGAAAATTGGAGATCCATATGCAGAAGAATGAAACTAGACCCTTATTTCTCACCATACACAAAAATTAAATCAAAATGGATTAAAGACTTAAATCTAAGTCCTCAAACTGTAAAAGTACTAAAAGAAAACATTGAGGAAACTCTCTAGGATGTTGGACTGGGCAAAGATTTCTTGCATAATACCCCACAAGCACAGGCAACCAAAGCAAAAATGGACAAATGGGATCACATCAAGTTAAAAAATCTTTTTTTTTTTCCTCTTGAGACAAAGTCTTGCTCTGTTGCCCAGGCTGGAGTGCAATGGCACAATCTTGGCTTACCACAACCTCCGCCTCCTGGGTTCAAGTGATTCTCCTGTCTCAGCCTCCCGAGTAGCTGGGATAACAGGCATGTGCCACCATGCCTGGCTAATTTTGTGTTTTTAGTAGAGACGAAGTTTCTCCATGTTGATCAGGCTGGTCTCAAACTCCTGATCTCAGGTGATCCACCTGCCTCGGCCTCCCAAAGTGCTGGGATTACAGGCGTGAGCCACTGCACCTGGCCAAGTTAAAAAATCTTTACAGAAAAGGATACAATCAACAAAGTGAGCAGATAACCCACAGAATGGGAGAAAATATTCCCATCTGACAAGGGAGTGATAACCAGAATATACAAGGAGCTCAAACAACTCTATAAGAAAAAATCTACTAATCCAAATAAAAATGGACAAAAGATCTGAATAGCCATTTCTCAAAAGAAGACATACAAGTGGCAAACAAGTATATGAAAAGATGTTCAACATCATTGATCATCAGAGAAATGCAAATCAAAACTACAATAAGATATCACCTCATCCCAGTTAAAATGACTTATATCCAAAAGACAGGCAATAACAAATGCTGGCAAGGATGTGGAGAAAAGGGAACCCTCGTACATTTTGATAGGAATGTAAGTTAATACAACCCCCGTGGAGAACAATTTGGAGGTTCTTCAAAAAACTAAAAATAGAGCTACCATATGATCCAGTGATCCCACTGCTAGGTATATACCCAACGGAAAGGAAATTAGTATATCAAAGAGATATCTGCACTCCCATATATATTACAGCACTGTTCACAATAGTCAAGATTTGGAAGCAACCTAAGAGTCTGTCAACAGATGAATGGATAAGGAAAATGTAGTGCAAATATACAACGGAGTACTATGCAGCCATAAAGAAGAATGAGATTCTGTCACTTGCAACAACATGGATGGAATTGGAGGTCATTAAGTTAAGTGAAATAAGCCAGGGACGGAAAGACAAACTTTACATGTTCTCACTTGTTTGTGGGAGAGAAAAATCAAAACAGTTGAAATCATGAAGATAGTAGAATTATGGTTACCAGAGATTGGCAAGGGCAGGGAGCATGGAAGTGGGGATGGTTAATAGTTACAAAAAATAATTAGAAAGAATGAATAAGACTTAGCATTTGCTAACACAACAGGGTGATCATTGTCAATAACAATTCAATTGTACATTTTTAATTAACTAAAGTAGTATATTTGGATTGTTTGTAACACAAAGGATAAATGCTTGAAGTGACAGATAACCCATTTACCCTGATGTGATTATTACACATTATATGCCTGTATCAAAATATATCATGTACCTCATAAATATACACATCTACTATGTACCCACAAAAAATTAAATATTTTAAAATTAGAAAAAAAAGAAAGAAATGACTTCTGGCTTTCTTCTCACCTAGTCACTTAGCCAGACCCCAAACGAGTTTAACTTCCTGTTTGACAGTAAACCTTCACTGTCGGGAGGAGAACCAGGAATCTACCTGAGCCTGAAACTACAACTAAGTCATAATCACTGCCCAACTCAAAATTCTCATTGTTTCAAGGTCAAACCAGTGTTTAAGGTTGGCACTTACACATTTCAGCTTAGAGCTTCCATTTGCATTTTGCACAAATATTACGCATAGGTGAGAGAAAAGAATATGATACAGGCTAATCCAATAGCTGATTAGCAACACCTGCACCAAAGCAACATTAGCATCCTGCTATTAGGTTACTGTTTGCATTACAGGGTAAGTTATTATACCTGTCAAACTATGACAACACTTGCTTAATTTTTCATTTCGTGTATAAATTTAAATGCCATTTTTAATAGCCCCCCCAAAGTTTAGATGTGACATTTTACTATTTTTGAATTTTAGTAAAATGACAGAATTTCAATTCAATTCCTAAAAAATTAGAAAGTCATATTTACATAAATGAACATATCCTTTTTTTTTTATTATACTTTAAGTTCTAGGGTACATGTGCATAACATGCAGGTTTGTTACATATATATACTTGTGCCATGTTGGTGTACTGCACCCATCAACTCGTCAGCACCCATCAA
>NW_012114600.1:5470243-5522455 GCF_000951035.1 Colobus angolensis palliatus | reverse complement strand
GTTGAAAATGCAGAAATCACCGGTCTTCTGTGTCGCTCGCGCCGGGAGTTGGAGACTGGAGCTGTTCCTATTCGGCCATCTTGCTCCGCCCTTATATCCTTTTAATTATTACTACAGGGGCGTCTCTTTTACTCTATCTACCTGTTCTCCTTGAGGCTCCAACAAGTAGATACAAAATCTAAAGCTAGTAACACATGCTAATGCTCATAATTTTATCCCTATGCTTAACAGAACACCCAGTTCATGCAGGTTCTCAATATATATTTGTTGTATTAATTAAATTCAATTTCTCCCTCTATGTTGATGATTCCCAAGCCTCCAGCTCCAACCACTTTCCAACCTCCAGGGTCTACTCACTTAACAAAATCTCTCTTTGAATATTTCACTATTCCACAGACACTACTGTAATCCCCCAATGGGTTCATTTTGCCAGCTGCCCAGAAAAGCCAATGCACTGAGAATAGCAGGGTTTTGCAGCAAAAAAAGAGTTTAATAATCACAGAGCCAGTCAAGCTGAAGGATGGGGCTTACTACTCAAATCAGACTCCCTGAGAACTCAGAGGCTAAGGTTTTTATGGCTAATTTGGCAGGCATGGGGGTAGGGGATGGGTGTTGCCGATTGGTTGGGAATTATATCATAAGGAAGGTGGAAAACAGTCCTCATGCACTGAGTCAGCCTCTGGGTGGAGGCACAGAGCCAGCTGATTCATGAGTCATGGGTCCTGGTAGAGTCAGTCAGTTGCCAGAATGCAAACATTTGAAAAACACCTCAAAAGACCAATCTCAGGTTCCACAATAGTGATGTTATTTATAGGAGCAATTGGGAAAGTCACAAATCTTGTCACCTCTGGCCACATGACCCCTGAGCAATAACAGATTCTTCAAAACTACACCTACATTATAGCAGAATTCAGGCCCCTCCCATAATCTTGTGGCCTTTCATTAGTCTTAGAAAGGCAGTTTCAGACCCCAAACAAGGAGGGGGTCCGTTTTAGAGAGAGAATATTATCATCCCTGCTTCAAAGTTAAACTATCAACTAATTTCCTCCCACGGTTAGCTTGGCCTACACCCAGGAATGAGCAACAAGAACCAACGTGTGAGGGCAGAAGCAAGATGGAGTCAGTCATGCTAGACTTCTCCCATTGTCATACTCTCTGCAAAGGCAGTTTCACTACATGCTCTACTATGATTAACATTCATATGATTTTCAACATTGATAGTCACTCAGCCCAAGATCAAGAATTCACAGCATTCCTTGTCCACACATGGGAAAATTCTTTCTCCAGTCCTTGAAGGAGTGTCATGTCGTGAAATGGATTTTGGAGCAGAAGTCCTAACCTGGGAGCAGAGGAGGGTTCTTAGGGAATGTAGAAACCCCCTAAAATTGACACAAAATTTATGTTGTATGAATATTCTCTATCTCAGAGTAGGGGTGGGGGTGTTATAAGACCCAGTGTGTCCTAAAAGGGAGAAGTCGGAATATGACTTTATAGCATGATGCTTGCCATACCGTTATTAAAATTTTGCATCATTCTATTTGCCTTCAAATGCCTAAAGGGTTTTCTGACATGATAAAAAAAGGGATCAGATTTGTTCTGTAAGGCTTCAGAGAACAGACCTAGCATGAGGAAGTTAGAGAAAAGCACATATTCACTCAAGAGAAGAAATTCTGCCTCAGCTGTCGAAACCGGCGTGAGCTGATTGGTGTGATAGGGAGTTACCTGTTGAAACGTTTTCAAACGAGGCTTGTCTGTGATCCTTTGGATAGGTGTCTCCAAAGACCTTTATCTGGCATTGACTAGGTGTAGTGGCAATGGGAAGATAAAAAATGGATAAGAGGTATCCTCTGCCTTTAGGAGCTCACAATCTATGATACCATACTCCACATTCATAGGTACTTGGAAATTAACACGATGTACTAAATTTTTACTTTCCCTCAAAACCATCCTATTTTTGAAATGTTATTTCCCCTAAATACTAGCATTACAACTCCTCATGTATTAAAAAAAAATCTTCAAAACATTTTGTATTCCATTTTTGCAGTTAAAATAGCATTGATTTACCCAACGTACTCAAACCCACACTTTGACTCTTAAGATTGAAGTTGTTCGTTGTGCATACCGCCAAGGGAACTAATCTAATGATCAAGGCCCCATGTTTTCTGTGAAATGGACTCAGATTTTGCCTCCAGCTGTGTAATATAGAACCCTATAGACAACATTTTTTAAGTTACCATTAAAGGTATAAGAACATTTTCTAAACTCTACAGAAAACTACTCTTTCAGACTATGGTAGTCACTTTTCTTCACAGCACCAAGCTGAAAAAGTACTATAAGTCAAAGTCATTATACTCGGAGAGCACATATATGCATTTAATTCAACGTCCATCTAAGACTGAACTATAGCTGTGGCGACCTACAATTTCTCGCAGACAGATTTATTGTGAAAATATCTAAAATGGCCTTTCTACTCAGCGCACATCTACTCTTATATCGTGAGAATCTCATCTCTGATGTATAGTTTGTCCAGGCTAAGGATATTCTTTGCAATATTCACTTGACTTTGATCACCAGTTTGATCATTCAATCTCTATTGCAGAAAATATTCTTCAGTTTAAAAATATAGTCTTGGCCAGGCATGGTGGCTCACACCTGTCATCCCAGCACTTTGGGAGGCTAAGGTGGGAGGATTGTTTGAGTCTAGAAGTTCAAGACCAGTCTGGGCAACATAGTGAGACCCCATCCCTACAAAAAAATTTGAAATTAGCCAAGAGGGGTGGCTCACTCCTGCAGTCCCAACTACTTGGGAAGTTGAGGCAAAATGATCACTTGGCCCAGTAATTGAAGACTATAAGTCACTGCACCCCAGTCCGGGCAACAGAGCATTACCCTGTCTCTTAAAAAGCAATTAATGAAAAATAATAATTTAAAAATTAAAATTAAATAAAAGTATAGTCTTAAACAAAGATTATTCAAAGCAAGCCAATTTTATATATTTTTTAATCTTTACAGACTTTTAAGGCTATGACATTTTGAACTTACTAATTTTTGTGTTTTTAAAATAAACTGATTTTTATAATATGCTCAATAAAAACAATAGTTTTGTCAACCTTCTCTTTCATATTAGGGAGTAAGGAGAGCTGAGGAGGGAAGAGAGAAAGATAAACAATTTTCAATATTTCTCTTGGCTGGAGTGAGAACTTCCTAATGCATAGCTAAGCTCATTTAAAAAAAATACACTTTCCAAAATAAACAAGAAATCCAGTTTTCAGAAATAGGCCAAAAATTGGCACAAAGTATAATCAATAGGTCTTGGACATTTTACCCTGATGTGCTGACTCTATGAAATTTCCTTAATTCTATATAATATAAATCATCTAACAGTATTAGAATTAAACATAATTTGAAATTAATGATGTGAGCAATTTATTTCCATTATCATTTAATCAAGCCACTTTCATAATATAACTATTCACTTTGGCTTTCCAGAAACTAATGAAAGAAATAGCTTCTCAAATGGCAGAGGGGATGGACTTTGACATCTGATCTTTTCCCATTTGTCACTGACTACTTTTGTAACCTTGGACAAGTTACTTCACCTCTCTAGGCCCAGGTTCTCATGGGAAATAGGCACAATATTACCTACATTACAGATTATGTTCATCTATATGGCAAATAATTATCAAAAGCTCACTAGGAGCTGCTCACATAGATGTTAGAAATTCAATTAAGAACTAAGAACGAGATAGATATGGTCCCTATCCTCATGAAACTTATATTATGGTGGAACACAAGGATAAGAAAGCAGAAAAAGAAATAATTATATATCATGACAGCTGCTCTACAGGAAATACACAGGGGTAGAAACGGAGAGCAACAGACAGGGTCCTAATTATACAGAGTGATCAGTGTTACAGGAAAGATGACAACAAAATGAGATAACAGAAAAAGCACTTGACACACAAAAGGCATTCAGTAAACAGTAGTTTTTATTATGTATTACTGCTTCAGAATAAGACATGGAGAAAATTCTGGAATAAAATTGGTAGAATGTGAAATTTAAAGGAATGCACAGGCCTCTGCTGCTTCCCCTGTTGTTTTTTAGCTGTGCCCTGTCCCCAGAGGTGGAATCTACAGAGACAGGCAGGTTTCCTTGAGCTGCTGTGAGCTCCACCCAGTTCGAGCTTCCCAGCGGCTTTGTTTACCTACTTAAGCTTCAGCAATGGCGGGCGCCCCTCCCCCAGCCTTGCTGCTGCCTTGTGGTTAGATTGCAGACTGCTGTGCTAGCAATGAGGGAGGCTCCGTGGCCGTGAGACCCTCCCGGCCAGGTGTGGGTATAATCTCCTGGTGTGCCCGTTTGCTTAAAGCGCAGTATTGGGGTGCCTAAGCGCAGCCTAGATATTTTGAAAAATTCTCCTACAAGATACCTAGATAAACTGAATACAATATAACATCAATCCTTTCTCATGCATAGTTGAGTTCATTAAAAAAAAAAAAAAAAAGGTAAAGGAAACTCCCAAGGGCAAAGACTAACAAGCAAGCTGTAGCCCATAGTTATAGACTGACACTGAAGGAGCAGTTGGCCTCAAAGCAATTGCCAGTTTCCATTATCTAAAGTCTTGGATTTTAACGGCTGCTTGGGAACAGGAAACAAGGCAGTGAACTTGCGTAAGGTAGGGATCTGGAATTGAAGCCTCACATAAAGTGTTCACACCCATCTAAGTGCAGTGGCTCACACCTGCAATACCAGCACTTTGGAAAGCTGAGGCAGGACTGCTTGAGCCCAGGAATCTGAAACCAACCAGGGCAACACAATGAGGTCCCATCTCTCCAAAAAAAAACTTTTTTTTTTTTTTTTTTAATTAGCCAGGCATGGTGGGGTGTGGCTATAGTCCCAACTACTCAGGAGACAGAGGCAAAAAGATTGCTTGAGACCAACATGTTGAGGCAGCAGGGAGCCACTCCAGCCTGGGTGACAGAGGGAGACCCTGTCTCTAAAATTAAAAAATAAAAATAAAATCCTCACATTCAGCTTAACAGAAGGCTGAAAAAAAGCTGTCTACCCAACAGCAGAAAGGAGAAACAAGATTTGTCAGTCTTGACCCAAATTCAACGTGCTTAAAAATAAAAATCTCTCCTGAGATTTATAACTACAGGCTTAACATCATGCAGTTAAGATTAAAATTCTGTCTCTGGTTTTAAAAGCTCCAAAACAAGAAATTAACAGATAAAAGTCAGACAAATATGATTTCACAATCCAAAATTACAATCAGCAAACAAGTCACCATGAGTAAAAATCAGCAGAAATAAGAAATTAGGGCCTCAAGGACTTCAGCTACTGGAAATATCAGATACAGGTACAGAATACAAAACGAGAATTGTAAAAGAAGCATATAGTGACTAAAAGTGAAAATCCATAAGAAAAGATTACACTGACAATGGAGTAGAACACACAAAATAAAGTTATAAATAAAAACTAAACTGAAATAAAATATAGGGACAATTATCAACTATAAAAATACAATGGAGGTCAGGCACGGAGGCTGAAGTCTGTAATCCCAATACTTTGGGAGGCCAAGGTGGGCAGATCACGAGGTCAAGAGATCAAGACCATCCTGGCCAACATGGTGAAACCTTGTCTCTACTAAAATTACAAAAATTAGCTGGGTGTTATGGTGTGCGCCTGAGTGGGACTCCGTCTCAAAAAATAAAAATAAAAATAAAAAATTTATATATACACACACACACACACACACACGAATATATATATATTAATTGTCTGAGAAATGCCTGAAATTTAGTCAAGTATCCCAAAAGATCTGTAATAGAATGAATTTATATATCACAAATTTTAGAAAGGTTGGGGACTGAAAATACACTATTGGAATAGTCTCATCTTTAGTGAAGTAAAGAAATTTGTGCTTTTAATACATAACATAATGGGATGCCTGAAATCTTAGACTTTCATTAGAATTACCTTATTTAGAAATGAAGCAGCTATTCACTTTACAATTTGAACAGGATTAATATTTGCAAAGAGCCCCTGTTAGAAAAGTAGCTTTTGGCTACTTTTTGGTCTCACTCTATTGCCCAGGCTGGAGTGCAGTGGTGCAATCACAGCTCACTGCATCCAGCTTCATCCTGCCTGGGCTCAAGCGATTCTCCCACCTCAGCTCCCAAGTGGCTGGGATTTATAGGTGTGAGACACGTGCCTGGCCTGGACTAGATTGTTTTAATAACAAAAAGAAAACTGAAAATTTTGGAATCCGCCCAAGGTATTGTTAGGAGGTTGTAAAGTGAGATTTGGCATGTGATATAATTTGAGTATTTGTCCCCACTGAAATTTCATGTTGAAATGTAATCTCCAGTGATGGAGGTGGGACCTGGTGGGAGATGTTTGCATCATGGGATGGATCCCTTATGGCTTCGTGCTGTCTTCCTGATGTGAGTTCTTGTGAGATCTGGTCATTTAAAAGTGTGCAGCACTTTCCCCCTGCTCGCTCGCTCTCTTGCTCTTGCTCTCTCTCTCTCTCTCTCTCTCACTCCTGCCCCCACCATGTGGCAGCCTGCTCCTTCTTTGCTTTCCACCATGACTATAAGTTTCCTGAGGCCTCCCCAGAAGAAGATGCCAGCATTATGCTTCCTATACAGCCTACAGAACAGTGAGCCAACTAAACCTCTTTCCTTATAAATTACCCAGTCTCAGGTATTTCTTTATAGCAATACAAGAATGGACTCATACAGCATAGAATTATTAAAAGCAGTTTACACCCCCATTTATTCCACATCTCACTAATGCAGTTACACATATGTAAAAGGCAGAAGAATACTGTACTCAGCTTTCAAGCCCCAAGATGCTTTTCAGACCTGCATTAGAAAAATTAGAAAAGCCAATTTTATTTATGAATAGAAGTTCAAAATCTATCTAGAGAGATGGGCTATGCGAACATAAAATGTTAATGCAAAATACTTCACATAACAACAAATGACTAAATGCTGACTGCATGGCACAGACTATGAGATGAGAGAAGGAAAAGCCCTGTGAGCTACTGGTGAGGTTTCCTGGCCAACACAGGACCTGCGCTGCACCTGGAGAGATGGGTACCGTACGCACTGATGAAGAGGTGTGGGGGGCATTTTGCAGGTAAAAGGACTATCATGAACAAAGATGCAGAAATGAAAATCCAGGCGTCATGGTCTACCTGACTGCTGCAGAATTCACATGAAGGAACAAAGGGACATATGTTTGGAGAAGGAAAAGGTCAGATTTCAGAAGCTATGACATGTCAGCCAAAGGAATTAGGATTTCATTGGATAAGCAATAAAAAAAATTAGAGGTTTTGTACAAAGGCTTTGAGATGATTGTCAAATGAAGATTCAGAGAAGGGAGCATTTAGAAAAGGAAAGAAAACATTTATTTTCCAAGACAGACAGACTTCGGCAGAACTGGCTAGCCAAACATGAGTATTTACATTTGAAAGCCGAAAAATTACCCAGGTTTCTAAGTTAGCATTAGTTTGCACAAGCAGGAAAAACAGTAGCTTTCTCACATGATTTTCATATTCACAAAGGTCATGATATATCTTCAGACACCACCATGCCAATTGTCAGATAGAAAATGGTTTACGGAAAGAAAATGGTTTACGGAAAATATTCAAGGTTTTACCACTATAGAGACCACACCCAGCCAGAGTGACCTTGTTAATTTTGATTTATGTCTGATAGTTGCATGTTTTCTCTGGCTGCCATATGCGAAGTGCTTAGTTATATTGAAAGCAGGGCAAAGTGTCATTTTTCACTTCCATATGATCAAAGTAGAATTAGGGATCAATACATTTGACACTGGTATTTAGTTTGGATTGTTGGGATTAGCAGAACCAGAAAGACCAGAAGGCTATGTAGATCTGAGTTGTGTGTGTTTTCCAGCTTCACCACTAAGAAACTGAGGCAGAAGGGTCAACCCACGGGCTCGATAACATATTACACAATATAGTGAGGCCATGATGCAAAACTGACATTACAGTTTTCAGCCCCACCTGTCCAGCCCTTCTGATTAGCTTGCTAAACCATTTTATTCCTCTTTCAATAGCCACCAGTTAATTAATTCAAGTGTGGGTGTGTTTTGGAGTTACTTTCAACAAGACAAATGCTATAGGCCTCACAAGCAGTGCCTATAATTCAATTATTCTTAATTAGGTAGTGCTAATCTAAGAAAGAATCATCATGCAAGTTCCTTGATGCCTCCCTGGATATCTCAGCATTATTGTCAGAGCATCTGCCTCCTTTATTGCTAATTCCAAGACATATGATTTACCTCACATTTTATTACATTTTGGGGTTTTCCCCCTTGAACCTGGAATGTGCAATTGGTATCTTGATACGTTCTTAATCTGGCCTCAGAAGGAGCAATACAAAGTTACAAATATGCCTCTGTGGTATCATACTGACTCAGCCATTAAGAGATTCCCATTATTTCTGCTACCTGGCTCCATCTGTTTCTGTGATGATGGAAGGAAGCACTTTCTAAAATCTTGACTGTTTATTTGGTTTTCACTACATGATGAGCTTTCTGTTGTTCAGTACTCATTAAGCACTTAAAAGAAGTATAATACAGTGCTATAATATAATTTATAAGTAGAGAATTGTTTCCATATATGTTACCCAAAGATGTAAAATTCAAACCTTCTCAGATCTTTGTGTCACACAATTATTTTTTTTAACAGAATGTTGGCTGAGACCTTTTCTTTTTTCCTGATACTGCTGTTAATTTAGTCCTGCTTTTACTGGTCTAACATACACAGGACCATCTGCCAAAATATACACACGGCTCCATAACTAGGCAATTACATTTTGTCTATGTATAAAACTGCATTCAGGCAGCAAGTGTTGGTGGTAGAGGTAGGAGGGGAAAAGAGAAGGAAAAATTGCAGATGTTTTAGACTTGGAAGTAAAAAGGCTAACAAAATGTTCCAAATAAAATATTTTTGTTGTTTTTCTTTTCCTTTTGCAAAATAAGTTTGTTTTTTGAAATTATAACAAACATGGTTACATCACAGTAATAGTTCAGTACGATTCAGAATACTTCAAAGATGGTTTTGCTCGTCAAATGAACTCAACAACTTAATTTTTTAAATGCAATTGTAAATTAATATAAGTTAAAATACAAATAAAACTTTCCCTTTAAAAGTAATTTTTGAGAACAAAGCCTGGCCTTGCAATCTTTGCCTTTTCCTTCCTCTGCTGGAAATGTTCATCTAAGCTGGTTTTATGGGATCTTATTTAAAAAGCATCATTGGGCTGGGCATGGTGGCTCATGCCAGTAATCCAAGCACTTTGGGAAATCTAAGCAGAAGGATCACTTGAGCCCAAGAGCTTGAGATCAGCCTGGGCAATATAGTCTAAAGAAAATAAAATTTAAAAAGTAATTAAAAAGCATCATATTATCTAATAGGGTGGTAATGCAGGAGGGACCCTCTACTCCAATTGGATTTCAAACTGAGAAGCTGAAGCTGTATGGATCACTATATCCTTTTTTAAAAATTGTGTTAAAATACATATACCATAAAATTTGCCATCTTAACCATTTTTAAGTGTACAGTTCAATTGTGTTAAATATACTCACATTGTCATGCTATCAATCTCAAGAACTCTTTTCCTTTTGCCAAACTGAAACTGTATACGCATTAAACAACTCTCATTCCCACCCTCCCAGTCCCTGGAAACTACACCCTTTTAAGGAAACCCTGTTTAATTTCCCTTTAGAGCTGTCTCATCATCGCTATCAGTTTTCCGCCTCTGGTAAGTCACGTCACCTGCTCTGTCACCCTGCCCTCTCAAGCTCTTAGCTTTGCCACACTCATCTCCATTCTTTTCCTAAACATCAGGCTCCTCCATATTCCTAATCCTAATCCTACTCAACACTCTCTACATCCTCCTCAGCATTTGTATTGGCCAGTGTAGCTCTTTCTCTTGTTAAAAATCGTTTTAGATTCATTCTTTGTTGGCATTTTATTTATTTTACTATTATTTTTTTGAGACAGGGTCACCCAGGCTGGAGCACTGTGGCACAATCTTGGCTCACTGCAGCCTCCACCTCCTGGGCTCAAGCTATCCTCCCACCTCAGCTCCCAAATAGCTAGGACTACAGGCTCACACCACCAAACCAAGCAACCCAGACACCTCGCCACAAGCTCTCGCTCATATTTCCCTGCAAGCTCCAAATTCTTCACCCACACCAGCGCTTAGGAAGAACTGGTTAGTAGCTCTTTCTTGATCCTCCTCCCTTCAGACTTTCACTTCCTCAGCTTCCCTCACAATTGGGCAAGGTCTAATTCCTATAATTACTTCCTTATTCTGTGACATTTTTGGTGGTTCTGCTTCCCTGACTGAATACCAACTGATACAATGGTAGAGGAAGAAAAACAATTTCCCTCCACCTTTCTAAGTTCAGCAGCTGGGGCCCTGCCAATAAAATTGACAAAAGACAGATTAATAGGAGAAAAGGCATACAAATGCTATCTGATATTATGTTTACATGCCCACGGAGGCCTTTGTATAAAAGAAATGAAGATTCAAAAAAGCAAATAGGCGTGAGCACTTATATACCATTTCAACAAAGAATGCTAAATTCTGGAGCTATGACAGGTCAAAGGAAAAGGAGGCGAGGGAATTTCCTAGGGGTGGTAAATTGTGAGACAGTAAATATATGAGGAAATTAATGGGAAATAAAGGTTGTTTAGTAAGATTTGTTCTGCAGATTTGTCTTGGTGCATCTCAGGGCTGATAAGAGTTCTAGAGTCCTCTCAAGTAATTAAGAGTCCTGGTGATTAAGATTTGTTCTCCTGGGAGCTGTGGCTCACACACTGGTAATCTCAGCACTTTGGGAGACCAAAGCAGAAGGATCATTTGAGACCAAAAGTTCAAGACCTGCCTGGGCAACACAGCGAGACCCTGTCTCTACAAAAATAACTTAGCCAGGTGTGGTGGTGCACACCTGTAGTCCCAGCTACTCAGAAGACAGAGCAAGACCCCATCTCTTAAAAAAAAAAAAAAAAAAAAAAGTTGTTTTCTTCTTTCTTATACAAAAGAGGTAAACACCTTTACAAGTGGAAATTTATGTCCTGTTTTTAGTCAGATGGAGGAGGGCAGAGAGTTTTTTCTGCATAAGCTATTTCTTAATTGCCTTCAGCTCAAAATAATCCTCATGCCAAACTGGCATATTCTGGTTCCCTTCACAGTATATGTATGTGTGTAGAAAAATGTCTGAAAAGATACAAACCAAATGTAAACCCTGGTTATCTCTGAAATTATGTGAATTTTTTTTACCTTTTACTTGTTTGTACTTCCTAGTTTTTAAAAGAATAACTGTGGATTAACTAAGCTGAAATGACTACAGACAGAAAAATATCTATTTACATTATGACAACTGAGTAGCAACCCATTCTTAAACAAGAACCCTGGTAGGAATGAATGGGACACAGACTGCCTGGCATTCATATGAGAACCTTCTCTTCAATGTAAGCAGCCCGAAGTACTCAATTTATTCCCTGAGATGAGTAAGGAATCTCTGAAATACTGTGGATTTTTGTTAAAAAAGGAAAGAGACAGAATTATGCATTTTCAGACTTTTGATTCACTTTCACATTTCTTTACTGAGTCTTTTCCCACCCTGGCAAGGCAGATATATAAATCTTAGTTTTACAAGGAGAGGGACTGACACATAGGACAAATAGGAGTCAACTAAAGAATTTATAATACAAAACTTTTGTGCTTAATGTTTTTCTAAAAACCATTCCAAATAAAGATTAAAGTATTTGTGAACATATAAAAATTCTGTATGTGTTTGGTCAGTCTTGGCAAGGAAGTGGTTGTCAAGGATTTTTTGTTTGTTTGCTTTCACAAGGCAGACTGATTTATCCATAGGCAAAGTGGGCAAGTGTTTAGAATAATTGATATTTTATAAAGTGTTCATAATTAATAATTATTATAAATTAACTTCATAGACAGCATTTTGTCACAAAAAAGTTGGCAAATGATCAGCAGACTTGACAATTATTTAAAAATGAACATTGTAGCAAATGAATCTGTTGTGTGCAGCATATAATTACAGCACTGTAGATAAGGTGCTAAGCTATCAAAAGGAAAAGTATGCTCTAAATTGGCCTCCTGGAGCATGAGGGTAGTGAGAAGTACATTACAACACTCTAATAAATTACTTATGTCACCAGCTTGGGCAACATAGTGTGACTTCATCTCTACAAAAAAATTTTTTAATTAGCTGGGCATGATGGCACACCCCTGTAGTCCCAGCTACTCAGGAGGCTGAATGGGATCACTTGAGCAAGGTCAAGGCTGAGCTGAGATCATACTACTGTATTCCAGCCTGGATGACAGTGTGAAACCCTGTCTCGTGAAAAAAAAAAAAAAAAAAAAAAATTACCTATGTCAAATGGGCAAATACTAATATAAAAGTCAAGAGAAATTCTCTTTGAAAATAAAAATTAAATAATTCTTCCAATAATTAACTACATTTCCCCAAACAAGACAATATAGCAAAGGGGAAAACAGAAAAACAAAAGGATGCATGTTTGATGTTCTGAAGTTAAAAATAAGACCACTAGGCCAGGTGCGATGGCTCATGCCTATAATCCCAACATTTTGGAAGGCCGAGGCGGGCAGATCACCTGAAGTCAAGAGTTTGAGACCAACCTGACCAACATGGTGAAACCCCATCTCTACTAAAAAAACAAAAATTAGCTGGGCGTGGTGGCAGGTGTCTGTAATCCCAGCTACTCTGGAGGCTGAGGCAGGGAGATTCGCTTGAACCTGGTAGGGAGCGAAGGTTGCAGTGAGCTGAGATAGCGCCATTGCACTCCAGCCTGGGTGACAGAGTGAGACTCTATCTCAAAAAAAAAAAAAAAAAATATGACCACTGAAGTCTGGTCTTGCCACTTATTGCTTTGTCTTAGGCAAAATATATGTTTCTATCACTCAGTGTTCTCATCTATAAACTGAGGATAGTACTATCTAACCCATAGTACTACCATAAATATTTGATGAGCTAATTAATATAAAGCAGAAAGCATCATACATACTGCTCAATAAGCATGAACCATCGGAAAAAGCTTAGCTCCTTTAATAAACTGATATGTGTGGGGTAGGAAAAGGGACTTTATGGAAGATGGAGCTTAAAACAGCCAGAGATTAGCTAAATGAGTCTTTTGCACATTTTTAAGCTAATATGCTAATTAGCATCTAGAAATTAGATAGTAAATTGAGAAGAACAGATAGAAAAGAGAATTAAAACTCCTTATGTTAAAAACAGCAACAAATTGTTGAATTAAACATAGTAAGTTGAACTCACATATTTACCTTTGCATCTTCACTAACTTCCACTAAAATGAAAGTGTGATGGTTAATTTTATGTGTCAACTTGGGTGGGCTAAGGAATGCCCAGATAGCTAGTAAAACATTGTATCTGTGTGTGCCTGTGAGGGTGTTTCTGAAAGAGGTTAGCATTTGAATCAGTAGAATGAGTAAGGAAAATTGCCTTCAGCAATGTGGATGGCCATGATCCAATCCATTAAGGGCTCAAAAAGGGGGAAAAAAAAAAAAAAAAAGAAATGTAGAGGAAAGGCAAATTCTCTCTTCTTGAGCTGGGACATCCATCTTCTCCTGCTTTTAGACAATGGAGCTCCCAATTCTCAGGTCTTCAGCCTCGGACTAAATTGTACCACTGGCTCCAGGTTCTCCAGCTTGCAGAGGGCAGGTGGTGGCACTTCTCAGCCTCCATTATTGTGTAAGCTAATTCCCATAATAAATTTCCTCATATATAATCCCTATTGGTTCTGTCTCTCTGGCGAACTCTGATAAACACGGATAGTAAAAGAGGAAAGACATAAACCCACATGAACAAAGACAACTGGAAAAGAGATAAATGCAGCAACAAAAATTTCAAAACTGGAAAGCAAATGAAGAAGTTATTATCCTCTTCTCTGCTTAAATGTAAGCAAGCAATGGGGAAATCCCAGAAACAAGCTATTTGAATTTCTAAAATCCTGGGGAAATAGCAGGAATTGAAGCCCAAGGCGCCACTGAAAGTAAGGGAACTGATAGACTTAATGCATGAGAATTAGCTGAAAGTTCATATAAGATGCTGCTAGACCACAGCCATCTTTTTCACCCCTCCTCTCCCTTCACCCCCCCCCCCGCCCCCTGACTTCCACACCTGCCCTCCACCCTTTGCCACCATGCAACACCATTCCTCCACTATGGCAGAGCCTGGAGTTTAACTGGTTAGAGAGTTTGACCAAAAAGACTGAATTTGGGTACACTGTGCTTCACAGAGAATGAGGGTTATTCTACCAAAAAAAGGTGGGGGTAGTTTAAGTGAAAGGCAACAATCCCTTTCCCCTACTTAGATTCCAAAATATGGCAGTCAATTTCAAACCACATAAACAAGAGTTTCTTAGGAATCTGACCATTACCCCCCACTCCCCCGAAAATACTTATACATAGAGAGTCAGGGGCTCCCAATAAAACAGCACAAATAGATTACTGTGTTATAGAGTCTATCAGGTGATAAATCCCACCCATGCATAGAGTTTCCCATCAGCTTTTAGTTAGCTCTATATTAAATATGAGAAGATAGTCAAGAATCATCAGTCATTAGAAATATTCAATCTAACATGAAAGACAAAGGTCAAAACAAAGAATAAAAAGAAACTGTGACTGAGCTAATACAAAATCATTAATATCCATGGAGAGATAAGAGTGGGTCTTTGAAACAAGAACAATATGCTATTAAAAAGGACATTCAGAGAACAACAACAAAAAAAACTCTTCTTGGAAATTAAAAATACGAAAACAAATGAAAAACTCAATAGAGGCCGGGGGCAGTAACTCATGCCTGTAATCCCAGCTAGGTGAGAGGCTGAGGCAGGAGAATCACTTAAACCTGGGAGGCGGGGGTTGCAGTGAGCCGAGATTGTGCCACTGCGCTCCAGCCTGGGCAGCAGAGTGAGACTCTGTCCCAAAAAGGAAAAAAAAGAAAAGAAAAACTCAATAGAAGTTTGGAGGTAGGAGAGAAATGATAGGTTTATTAGAGAACTAGTCCAGGCTACGAAATGTCTGAAAAATACATGTTCCAGAAAGAGAGATAAAAGGTAAAAGGATTCAAGACAATTTCCCAGAAATAAAGGATCAAATGTCAAATGTCCAAATCAAAAGAGTTTTTTAAGTACCCAGCACAATGAAGGAGAAAAGGCTCATCCCCATGTTCATCATCATGAAATTTCAGAACTCCAGGGAGAATTACACAGCAGAATGAAGACATCCAGGAAGAAAATACTTTAATGGTTTCCAGAAAGACAGGCCATATACAAGAGTTCAAGAATCAGAGTTCCATCAGACATCTCAATAATAATATTACAATTTAGAAGACAATAGAACATATGCCTTCCAAATTTAAAGGCCAGTTGCTGTCCAAATTAGAATTCTATATGCAACCAAATTATCCAAAAGGGGAACTCTAGAACACATTTAGTTTAGATGTGCAAGATAGGACATTGATTGTTGCCCTTCAATATCTTTCTTCTTCTTTCTGTCCTCCTCCTTCTTCTTTTTCTTCTTCTTCTTCTTCTCCTTCTCCTTCACCTTCTGTAGTAAACATGACAAATTCTATCTGGACCCTTGAACATCCAGAATATGTAAAAATTTTCCAACTTCCTCTGCAGCTAGATGTGTCCACGTGACTAAGTTCTTGGGCCAAAAGTATGTAAGTAGAAGTAATTGATGGCACTCCCCAAAAGTTTTATTAAAAGCTAAAAGCAGGCCTTTTCCTTCCATTTTTTTCCTCCATAGCTAAAAAGGAGATGGTAGATGGAACCAGAATATCATTCTTATACTACTGGTGGAAGCCATTTGTTAGGAATGACAAAGGAGCAGGCTAAAAGGAGATTGAGTCCCTGATAATAATAGAACTTCCAAATCAGCTTTGACTACATTTATGTGAGAGAATAAGCTTCTATCTTCTTTTTTCTCATTTAAACGAAAATTATCAAATTGATCATACTTTTTATAAGTTTAAAGATGTGACCATCTTACTTTATTACATCTCCATTAAGATAGTTCAGTATTTAGGTTACAGGTATATGACTGGGAGTTCAATTCTCTTTTGTGATAAGCATAGATTATTTGAGCTATCATTCAATATTCATTTTTCAGAAACATGAAGCTTGTTGACTCACATTCACATTCATATTTGCTACTTTTTAAAATAATTTATCGGGGCCAGGCGCAATGGGTCATACCTATAATCCCAGGACTTTGGGAGGCCTAGGTGGGTGGATCACTTGGGCTCAGGAGTTTGAGACCAGCCTGGGCAACATGGTGAAATCCCATCTCTATCAAAAATACAAAAAATTAGCCGGGTATGGTGGTACACACCTATGGTCCCAGCTACACAGGAGGCTGAGATGGGAGGACTGCTTGAGCCAGGGAGGCGGAAGTTGCTGTGAGCCAAGACCATACCACTGCATTCCAGCCTGGGTGACAGAGTGAGATCCCCTCTCAAAAAAAAAAAAAAAAAATCATTTCTCCTCATCTGTGGCATTAAGCCATATTGCTTATAATATGAAGAGCTGTTGACATCTTTCCTACTCATAAACATGACCATATGACCATCATTTACTCATATTTTCATGCATCCAAGTGCATAAAAAGGCAGTAAGTACATTTCTTAGAATATACAATTAAAAGCAGATTTTAAATCTACCTGTTTTTCTTAACTTCTGTTTGTTTTCTCCCACAGTTAAGGAAAGTAATAGTAATTTTTCATTTCATTCTAATCACACTAGTAGTTTTTCACACGAATACAGTGTGTAATACAGTCCCACTGTATTAATCTGTTTTCACACAACTATGAAGAAATACCCGAGACTGGGTAATCTATAAAGGAAAGAGGTTTAATTGACTCACAGTTCCGAATTGCTGGGGAGGCCTCAGGAAACTTAGAATCGCAGCAGAAGGCAAAGGAGAAGTAGGCACCTTTTTCACAGGGTGGCAGCGCAGAGTGAGTGCAAGCAGGGGAAATGCCAGACACATGCAAAACCATCAGATCTTGTGAGACTCACTTATTATCATGAGAACAGCATGGGGGAAACCTCCCCCATGATCCAATTACCTCCTTGACACATGGGGATTATTGAGGCTACAATTCAAGGTGAGATTTGGGTGGGAACACAGAGCCAAACCATGTCACACACCAAAGAAAAGTATTCTGGTGCCATGAACATTTCAGAAGAGCACTCTTACTAAAGTTTATATTTGAATGCCTGACTGGAAATGCGTCGATGTTCAGGGCTTCACCTGCTCTAAAAGTGCACATGTCCTATGCCCACACTGTGTCTATCCCCTCCCCGGTGACATGGTCTGGGGTCCAGTGGGGGAAAGGGAACTGGCAAGCAATGACTCTGGCATCATCCTCAAGGTCAAGTTTCTTCTTCAACTGCAGCATCCACCAAAAATAACAGTGTTTGAGTACTACGAAAAAGTCACTGCCCACAAATCTGAAATATAAAATTTGGCAGAGTCACGCACACTTTCTTGTCAAGCATGATACTTGGAATACCAAACTAGCCACTGATTTAATTCACAACCAACTGCTGTGAATCTTTGCTTTGCAGCTGCTATTACTGTGTTATTAATGCGTCCGTCGCCATTACCAGCGTCTACCAGGGATCCTCCTCTGCATAGCAACATTTTCACATTTTTGATCTGCTTTGTAGTTGCAGGTACAAAAGACAAACAGACTTTTCAGAGGATTGGTGCTATAAATGGCATAGCTACAGCATACGGCCACGAGAGTCCCACCCACAATCTCAATAAATAAAAAACCCCTAGTTGCTTTTCTTCAAACTGTTGGCTTCAAAAGTCGAAGGTAGCATATTTCTTGACTTTCTTTTTTAAGTGTTTCTAGGGATGTGCCTCCCCTTACCTCTTCTGGGAGTTTCTATCTTCTTTACGTCACCATTATTTTGGGTTTCTGTCACTGTGGTCAAACTTATCCTGGCTAATCCTATCTAATGTATAAGTTTATGAAGGTTTTCTTTGTAAATTATTAAGTTCTATAAATATGGATACATATATAACGTATTTGTTGATTGCATTATTTAAATCTTCTGTATACATCTGTTTTGTCTTCTTGACATGCAAATTATGAAACGTTTACTAAAGTGACACTATGATGGTGGCTTTATCAATTTCTGATATTTTGGGGGAGATTTTGATGTGTATATACAAAACCACTATAAACTAGCCCTTTGCAACATCTTAAACTTTGAGTTTTGATTTTTTCTGATAATACTACATTTGGCTTCTTCCGTTTTTATTTTTCTGCTGTGTCTTTCCCCACTTGCTTATTTTCAAATTTCAGTTGTCACTTGTTTGAGTATTGCAGAATTGATCTCAGAGAATTCTGAAGGTTGATTTTTTTTTTTTTCTTGAGATGGAGTCTTGCTCTGTCGCCCAGGCTGGAGTGTAGTGGCACGGTCTCGGCTCACTGCCAGTTCTGCTTCCCGGGTTCACGCCATTCTCCTGCCTCAGCCTCCTGGGTAGCTGGGACTGCAGACACCCGCCACCATGCCCGGCTATTTTTTTGTATTTTTAGTAGAGATGGGTTTCACTGTGTTAGCCAGGATGGTTTCGATCTCCTGATCTCGTGATCCGCCCGCCTTGGCCTCCCAAAGTGCTGGGATTACAGGCGTGAGACACTGCGCCCGGCCAGGCAGACTTTTTTTGAGGGATGCTAGACCTGGGAAAATGCCGTTAGCCTCACCACTCTCATGGTAAGCATTCAGAAAATGTTGGGATCATTTTGCCTCTGATTTATGGGCAGTTATATAGGTCAGGTCTCTAGAATAGTCAGGTTATAAGGCAATAGGCAGGGGTTGTAAAAAGAAGGAGATGAAAATCCTGTGAGAATGGTAAGGTGAGATTCCCTTGTGTAGCAGAATCTTCACTTAGTGCTGTTGGTAATAAACACAACTCTGTTTCCCTACGGAAATCTTTGGAGACTGGCAAGTCCACACCACCATTAGGTAGTATGTTATGTCATATCCTGACTTTGTGGAATTGAGTCCATAAGTTTCCATATTCTTTCCTATAAAAAACATTATATCCTTTAATGACATTGGAATTGTTTCCACCAATCACATCATCATTTTGTTATGAAAGTCACCAGGTATGTCTTTTGCAGAGAACATGAAGCTAATTGCTGGATTTTTTTTTTCCTGTAGTATGACCACATGGTTACCATATCATTTAAAAAACATCTTGCTCATTATTGGACAGCTCTGTTGAGATCTTTAATATGTTGTGATAAAGTATATGTTACTTCTCATCCATTACATTGAACATTTCTATGTGCCAGGTATGTATCAGTGAATAAAATAGAAAAAAGAATCCCTGTTTATACTATGGTGAATCGGGGGAAAAGATGTTGACTAACAGAAAGATAATAAACATGGTAAATAAATATGTTATATGTTAGAAGCTGATAAGTACTATGAAGGAAAAAAAGAGCAAGGTGAGAAGTGAGACATATAGTCTCAAATTGCAACTGTACATTAGTAGTCAGGATAAATGTTTTGGTTATCGTTGTGTAATGAACTACCCCAAGACTTTAATGGCTCAAAGCAACAACCATTTTATTATATCACATGATTTTGTGGGTCAGGAATTTGGCTAGGGCTTAACTGTGCAATTCTTCTGTTCTGCCTGGTGTCAACTGGTGGCTAGGCTGGGCTGCAAAATCCAACATGACTTCACTGGTCCAAGAGGGTTCAAAATGACTTCACTCACATGCCTGGACTTGACAGGGAGGACCAGAAGCCTAGGCTCAACTGGGACCCTCTCCTTCCTCCATGGAGTGTCAGGATGTCTCCAGGTGGTTTCTAAGCAAGGTGTCAGACTTCTTACAAGGAAACTGAGGATTCTAAGAGTCCCAGGTGGAAATTGCTAGTCTCATAGCTAAGTCTGCCAAACTCTGTTGGTCCAAGCAGTCATACACCATTCATTATTCAAGGGGATGGGATATGGATTTTTACCTTGATAGGAGAAATGTCAAAAATTTTGTGGCTATGCCTTTACCCAGCAGGAATCATTAGGAAATGACATTTCACTAAAGACTTGAAGAAGATGAGAGAATTGGCCAGGGGATATTTGGGAGAATAGAGTTGCAGAGAGAAAACAACAGGGCAACATTCCCTAGTCAGTAGTGTGTCAGGCATTTCAATGTGACTGAAATAGAATGTGCAGGGGAAGAATATTAAATGGACTATGAGAGAGAACGGGGAGGGGATGGACTCCCAGCAGATCCTGCGAGTCTTGTAGCCATTTAAGGACTTTGGATTTTACCATGAGTGAATGGTGGATCACTGAGAATTGAACAGAGGTGTGACATATGACTTATCTTTTAAAAGGATTATTCTAGCTGATATGTTAATAGTCTGTTGCAGTAATTTAAGCAAGAGATCACACTTGCTTAGACAAGCATAGTAGAAACAGAGGTAGTGATGAGTGATTGGATTCTGGATTTATTAACAATTTGAAGATTGATATAAGATTTTTAATGGCTTGAATGTGGAATGTATATGATCAAGGGAAAAGTAAAGAATGATTACAAAGATTTTAGCCATACCTGGCTGGGTGCATGGGTCATGCTTGTAATCCCAGCACGCTGGGAGGCCAAGGTGGGCAGATCATTTGAGGTCAGGAGTTTGAGTCCAGCCTGACCAACATGGTAAAACCCCGTCTCTACAAAAAATACAAAAAAATTAGCCGGGCATGGTGTCGCATTCCTATAGTCTCACCTACTCGGGAGGCTGAGACAGGAGAAGCACTTGAACACAGGAGGTGAAGGTTGCAGTGAGCCCAGATCACGCCACTGCACTCCAGCCTGAGTGACAGAGACAGACTCATTCTCAAAAAAAAAAAAAGTTTTAGCCGTAGCAGCTGGAAGAATTAATTTACAATCATCTAAATAAAGAAAATTCCAGATAGAGTAAGTTTAAGAGAAAAATTGAGGATTCTGTTTTGGACATGTTAAATTTGGGATGGATGTTAGCTATCCTAGGAGAGATGTCAGGAACAAGGAAGACAGAAAAGTGTGGAATTTGGAAGACACTCTTGACTGAAGATATTAAAAATATGATAGATGGTCCATGTTTTTAAAGGCATAGACTGGATGAGATCACAGAGAGGCTGTGGTGTATTTCAGCATTAAGAGGGTAGAAGAAAATGGAATATCAGAATAGAGACAAAAAGAAGTATTGAATGAGGAAAGAGGAAAACAAAGAGTGTGATGAAATGGGGGTTCAAATCAAGAAAGTATTTCAATGAAAAAAGTGCCTCATCAAATTATGTCAAACTCTGCTCACATGTCAAAGAAGAAGAGAATTAGCAATTGGATATTGGAATCAACAGCACACACATCATAGGCGACCTTGACAAGAGAGGAACTGGGGACAAAGAATAACTCTTTCAAAGAATTTTGCTGGAAAAAATTCAGCAGAGTGGAAAAAACTGCAAGGTAAGAGAAAGAGGGAAGAATTGATGGACAATGTTCTTGAATAAACAGAGGGCTTGAGTCTAGGACAAAATGAAGAAAATGGCTTTAGATGGGAGCTGTAGTAACATGGGGAAGATATAATCTATGGGTGCAGACTCAGGAACATTGGTTTTAATAGATCTAACGCTAGGAATACGTGAAAATTCTAATTGTTGAAAGAAGAAACAATGGTGTCAGCTGAATATCAGGATCGAGGAAGAGGTGCTGCTTGGTTTGAAGAGAAAGGGGAAGGTGTAAACTATCATAGGAAAATGGGAGACTCAATAGATCAGGGAGTGGTATGGTTTGACTCTGTGTCCCCACCCAAATCTCATCTCGAATTGTAATCCCCACGTGCCAAGGGAGGGACCTATAATCTTCATGTATCAAGGGAGGAAAGTGATTGGATCATGGGGCAGTTTCCTCCATCTCGTTCTCATCATAGTGAATTCTCATGAGATCTGAAGGTTTTATAAGTGTTTGACTGTTCTTCCTTCATGCTCTCTCTCCTGCCACCTGTGCAGAAGGTACCTGCTTCCCCTTCCACCATGATTGTAAGTTTCCTGAGGCCTCCCCAGCCATGCAGAACTGTGAATTAAACCTCTTTCCTTTATAAAGTACCCAGTCTCAGGGAAGTTCTTTATAGCAGTGTGAAAACAGATTAATACAGGGAGATATACAGCATAACTGCTGGCAACATTAAGAGCCACTTGAGGTTGCAAAATACAAAAAAAATCCTAAGCCCTCCACCAACTGAATGGATACTTACCTTGGCCAAGGGGACCCCAGAAAAGCCTTGAAACAGTTCCCAGCTAAGATGGGACAGGAACTTGGACATACCTCGTTATACCCTCTCCCTTTTGCAGTTTAGACACAATTGACCAGCATTAGTAAAATAGAGATCATGAGACTGACAGAACAGACTCTTCATGGCAATAAGATACCAAATTATAAAGAGGACCTAAGGCCACGTCACAAGGGTTAAGTCATGCACTCCATATTTACAAGAATAAACTATGTTCTAATGACCACAAGGTTTTTGTCTCTAGCAGCTAAACAAGCACTGGCCTTGATAAGCAATATTAAAACAGTTGCAGCTCATCCATTGCCAGACGCTGACTGAACCCCTGTTCCACCAGCCATAACCACTGCTTTTATCAAACAGGAGACAATTTCAGAAACTTTCTCCATGTAAAAAGACCACCAACTGGACCATGGACTGGTTCTGGATGGTTTAGAGAGGCTGTGCACTTGCATGCCTTCATGTCCTGAAAAGACCTTAAGTCCCCACCCCAACGTGAACATGGACCACAAATTACATGTATGTTCAATAAAAAATGTCTCAGGACCACCTTCATGAACATGCATAGCTCCTCCAGTAATTTGAATACGTATGTTTAGCCAACTGTTCGGCAAAAAGCTCTTATCCCAACCCCACCTTCTTTGAAGAGCTTGTCTCTGATCTTGGCCTGAGGCATGCTTCCCAGCCTGTAGGATGGCAACTGTAATCCTTCACAGAAAATAAAAGTCTTCTTTTTTTAAAATTATATATTGTGTGTGGGTTTTTTTTATGTTTATAAGGTTCAGGGCCATGAATTTAAAGTAGGACCAGTAAGCAGTTTTGTTTTTCCTTCAGCCATCTTCCGCTACACTAGGGCAGATAAAGAATAGATCTAGAGTTGGATTTCACCAAGGTCATGGTTTTGCCAAAGTAGTATGACCAAGTGAGAGAGGGCAAAGTTGAGGGCATATGCATATAAATAATTTTGTTGTTGTTGTTGTTTGAGACAGGGTCTTGCTGTGTCACCCAAGAGGCTGGAGTGCAGTGGTACAATCTCAGATCTCAGCTCACTGCAGCCTCAGCCTCCCAGGCTCAAGCGATTCTCCCACCTCGGCCTCCTGAGTAGCTGAGGCTACAGGTCTATGCCACCATGCCCAGCTAATTGTTTTGTATTTTTTTGTAGAGATGGCGTTTCACCATGTTACCCAGGCTGGTCTCAAACTCCTGAGCTAAGGTGTTCCACCCACTTTGGCCTCTCAAAGTGCTGGGATTACAGGTGTGAGCCACCACGCCCAGGCACAATAATTATAATGATCAAATGGCATGTAATTTGGCAAGAAAAAGAAGAGAGGAGGACATCAAGTGGACAAGGGGCAATGAAAAGTGGTAGATGAGTAGACTGGAATCCCCATGGAATAGGAAAACCGTTAAAGTCAGGATACTAGAGGAAGTGAACTGGAAAGGAAGGTGGAGGAGGTGGTGATCAGAGAGTGAGATGTACAAGTCCAAAATTATAAAGAGGTTGAAGCAGTTGTAATGACAAGTTTAGACTGTGACTATGAGTGTTGAGGTAGGGTCGGGAAGAGTTTAAGGTGTTTAAAATATCATTTATGTATTTATTGAAATCACCTAGAATATGAAAGTAGTAGTTTTGGTAAGATTAACGAGTCAGACTCTAAAATGATCACGAAATGAGAGGGAATGGGTGATAGAATGAAGGTCTCCTGATCCCACTGAATCTGCTGTTGCTGTATCTGTTGACAGGTTTTTCTCTCTTATCAACAGACTAAACATTGGCATTTTGCCACTTACATACTTTTTCCTACTGGAAGAAAATTTCAATTCTGGAGATCTGCAGTCGTTATCAAAATCCTGAGGCTCTCCTATGTCTCCTGATGCTTCATATGTCATTCACAAAGGCCCAGACTTCCTGTTCTCGGAATGCACCCCAGTTCTACAAGGAGTATCTTCAGCCTCAGAACAGTCACCTGATTCATTGGCTCTGGAGCCTACTTTCATCAGAGGATCCATCCTATTTTCTCATAGTACAAACTTCTCTCACCAATAGCCACTTCCATTACCCTGAAGTCAAAAGCAGGAAAAGATAAGACACCTGCTCAGTTTGCTTATCACCAGCAATGCCATGGCAAAGTTGTAAGCGAAACAGGCATGTTTACTAGATTAATGCATTAGGAAGACCATTCTGGTTACATTTTGGAAAACAGCTTAGAGGAGCAAGAATGGAGGCAGGGAGACAAACTAGGTAGCTGTGGCCATAATCTAGGTTAAGAGACAGCTTACCTAGATTGATCTAGGCTGGTGGCTGTGGAAACAGGATAAAGACATTCCAAATTAATTCTGGTTTCCAGAACTCATGTTAATCTTTCTCATCTGGGCATTTGCAGTTAAATCTTCTGCTTAGAAAATTATTCCTCATTGTTCAATTTCCACTTATGAGTAAGAACACGCGATCTTTCATTTTCCGTTTCTGTGTTTACTTTGCTGAGGATGATGGTTTCCAGCTTCATCAATGTCCCCACAAAGGACATGAATTCATTGTTTTTTATGGCTATATAGTATTCCATGGTGTATAAGTGCCACATTTTCTTTATCCAGTCTATCATTGATGGGCATTTGGGTTGGTTCCAAGTCTTTGCTATCGTGAATAGTGCTGCAATAACCATACATGTGCATGTGTCTTTATAAAATGATTTATAATATTTTGGGTATATACCCAGTAACGGGATTGCTGGATCAAATGGTATTTCAGGTTCTAGATCCTTGAGGAATCGCCACACTTTCTTCCACAATGGTTGAACATATGCACACATGGAGGGGAACCTCACACACAGGATCCTGTCATGGGGTGGTGGTGTATGGGAGGGAAAGCATTAGAAGAAATTCCTAATGTAGATGACAGGTTGATGGGTGCAGCAAACCATGGCATATGTATACCTATGTAACAAAACTTCATGTTCTGCCCATGTATCCCTGAACCTAAAGCATAATAATAAAATACATACATACATACATAAAGTTCTTCCTCACCATTCTTGCCTAGCCCTTACTTTTCCTTTAGATTTCAGTACAGATGTGATTTCCTCTGGGAAATGTTTCTTATGCCTCAAGAGCAGCTTGACTTCCCTGTGTGGCTATCGCCTCCTGTGCTTATCTGTATCAAATCACATCTTGCAATTATTATTTACCCATATCCCAGTTTCTCAACAGTGGCATTGACATTCTGGATTAGATAATTCTTAGTTGTGGGGGACTGTCCAATGAATAAGATGTTTAGCAGCATTCCTGGCCTCTACCCACTATATGCCAGTAGTACTCATTCTTTTCCTTCCTCCCACCTGTATAGTTGTGTTTGTGACAATCATGTCTCCAAACATTGTCTTATGTCCCCTGGGGGCCAAAACTGCCTCCAGGTGAGAACCACTGACCTAGAAAAATGTATCATTTCCTAATCATTTCCCTATCTCTAGACATTTAGGTTGTTCCCATGTTTATTACAGATTTGAGATTAATGTTATGTGCATGAATCATCAATGATTCCAAAAAGTGAACTAAGAGGGTACATAAAACATACCAACCTTACATTTCCATCTGTAGTTCCTGCATAGTAGATTCACTGTAACTTTTCAGTACTGAGCTTCCTCACATTAAAAAATACAAGCTCCACTCATTACAATTTTTAAAAAATGAAACTCTTCTGGTTTATTTCGCAATCAATGAGGATGGGCATCTTCTGAAGCATTTTACTTAATGCTTTTGTTTTTTAAATGGCTAGAGTTCAAACTCTTCCAAATTCACAAAAAAAATTCTAACACTTCTCGATTAAAATTCAAATGTTAGTGTTTACCATGTACAGTACTGCGGTCAGGGTACTAAGTGACAGATACTACGGTAAAAACAGAAATGGTGTCTGCTTTGAGAGTTTACATTCTAGAGAGGCATGGTCCAATATGATAGCCACCAGCCACAAGTGGTCATTGAACACTTGAACTGTGGCAAGTTCAAATTGAGAAGTGCACTGTAAATGAAAAATATACGCTTGGTATGGGGAAAAAATATGAAATACCTTATTTTATACTGACATATCCATATATTTTAGATATACTGAGTTAAATATGTTTCTGGAATTTTGAATACACATATATTTTTATATATTAAAAATATCTTTTAACCAGTCAAGTGACTCTGCTAATATTTCTAAATGTTAAAGAACAGTGGACAAAGCAAAGACACATTTGGTGGTCAATTTTTAATTTTTTCTATCTATCTATCTATCTAAAAAGAGACAAGATCTCACTCTGTTGCCCAGGCTGGAGTTCAATGGCATGATCACAGCTCACTGCAGCCTCAAACTCCTGGGCTTAAGCAATCCTCCTGCCCCAGCTTCCAGAGCAGCTGGGATTACAGGTGCAAGTCACCATACCCAGCTCATTTAAAACATTTTTTTATAGAGATGGGATCTCATTTTGCTGCCCAGGCTAGTCTCAAACTCCTAGTCTCAAGCAATCCCCCTGCCTCGGCCTCCTAATGTGCTTGGGATTACAGGCATGAGCCACCACATCCAGACCACAAATAGTTTTTAAACTGTTCAAAATATTTTAAAAATATATATGGAAAAGAACCTTGAAGTAACATTTAACAGCCACACCAGTTTCACAAAATCAACTATTGCTACCTACTAGGTGTAATTTTCCTTTCCACTGTGGCGTGATCGACCTCAGCAATTTCTGCCAGCGGCTAGGCAAGTGGTCCGAAATTAATTACGTACAAGGCTTTTGGGCCTTAAGCTCTCGTCCCTATACTCCTCCTTCTCTCCCCGCTCTCTCCACCCCCTCCCTTCCTGCCCAGACTCCTCCTTCCTCCTCCTTATCTACTAGTAATCCACTCGGTCTCGTGCCTCCTTCGGGGCCCCCAGCTGGCTGTCTTGAGTCCCCTATCTCTGCCCACACCCTCCTACAGTGTTAGCACCTTTGCGAGAGGTGGCTGGGGCAGAGGGGGTAGTCAGAGTACATGTCCCTTTTTCATTGGCCGATCCTTCCAAAATTGAGAAGCGTTTAGGTGATTTCTCAGCTAATCCTACCATATACATAAAGGAATTTAGATACCTTTGTCAGGCCTATGACTTAACTTGGCATGACCTCCAGGTTATCCTAACCTCTACCCTAAACTGACTGAGGTTCTAACCCAGTATACCCGGTTAGATCCGGCCTCCCCCACAGGGGCCACCATTTTGGTGTTTTATTTCATTTCTCAATCAGCTCCTGACATTCGTAAAAAACTTCAAAAGGTAGAGGATGGTCCTCAGACACCAATACAAGACCTAGTTAAATCAGCCTTTAAGGTCTATAACTCCAGAGAGGAGACGGCTGAGGCACAGCTCCTAGCAGTGGCTTTACAGCCCAGTCGTAACCCCAGGCCAGAGAGCACATACTCCGCAGACTCCAAGGCCACAAAAGGAGCCTGCCTGCTATAAGTGCGGCAAGGCAGGACACTATGCCAACAGGTGTCCGCAAGGTCCCCGAGCCCCAACGCAGCCTTGCTATAAGTGCAAGGCATCAGGACATTGGGCCAGTGAATGTCCTAACCCTCGTCCACCAGCAACCCCCTGCCCACTGGAAGTCTGATTGCCCCACCCTGAGAACAGGTGCTGCGTCTCCACGTGACCCCCTTTCCCGGGATCTTAGGAGCTCCTTCCAGCTCCTACATCTGGACGACGACAACTGAAGGTGCCGAGACTCAGGGACCCCCCATCACCCTCGCCGAGCCGCGGTAACTCTCCTGGTAGCGGGTAAGACAATTAATTTTTTAATCGACAGCAAGGCTACCTATTCTGTTTTGCCGTCCTTCTCTGGACCCAGCCTTCCATCCAATATCTCTGTAGTAGGAGTAAGCGGAAAGCCATCCACTCCACAAAAACTCCACTCCTTAATTGCTGCCTGGCCAACAACTACTTTGCGCACTCGTTCCTCATTCCCAGCTAAAAGGGCCCCTACCGAAAGCAATCAGTGGAAATCAGTTTGGCTTTCCCCCACTCGCCTCAAACTTACTAAATTTTCTTAACTATCTCATACTCCTCAGCCTTGCCAGGACCATCCTTCTGGGTTTTGCCCATATTCCAACAAATGCTTCCATTACTCATTCCTATACTAATACTGTGCCTTATTTTATTCTTCATCCGTACGTCCAAATACCAACCATAGGCCCCGACCTTAACGACGCCCCTTAACAGCAGGAAGTAGCCCCTTAACAGCAGGAAGTAGCCAGACAGACCACGGCGCCCCTTATCACTATTATCAATAAAAGGTTGGACTGTTTGGACCAACGGAGGCAGGATGGCGCACTTCCGGGTTCTTCTTCACCAGCTTTTCCCGTGCGGGAAAATGCAGCCAGCACCCAGGGAGGGTGCAGACCAACCGGGCATGCACCAGGTGACATCAATCCAAAGAGACGAGATTTACCTGGTCGCACCTGCGGAACGCCCCCCGACACGCCCGTGCCCCACCTATTGCCCTCCCACTCCTAGAAAAGCCGCTCTCCGCCAGTGAGCCACGCGGCCTTCCTGAGTCTCTCACTCCTGTCGGGATGTCAGGACTGCTGGAACTCTGTCCGAGAGCCCCACCGGGGGACTCTGCCGGCCTTCTTTGCCGGAGGCGGACAGACCTCTTCCCCACACCTTAGGTGACCAAAATAAACTTGCAGTTTTGCTCCTACACTTGCCTACCCGCTGGGTCTTTTGTGCCCGCTCGGCTGGTCTTAGAAAAACAAATCACTAGGTGCAAAAATAACTGCGGTTTTTGCCATTAAACATTAAAATGGCAAAATAAAAAAATAACTTTTGCACCAACCTATTGGTACGTATCAAACTGTAGAAAATTTCACTTTTAATTTTAAAAAATTTAACATTTATTTTGATATTTACACTACAGTTTCACTCTGATGTTCCTTAAGTTAAATCACATTTAAGCAAAAAATGAGAAACTGGTTCGTTTCTACTTCCCCTATCAAGTTAAAACTCATTTACTTATACTTTTGTACTTCAGAAATCTGTGTAGTAATCTCTATTTAAGGACACTACTATACAATAATCACAGCTATGAAGAAGAGTGAGGTGGATCTAATGTATTAAGATGTCACAGATGATGTGAAAAAAGGCAAATTATACAACAGTGCATAAAGCAGAAACTATTTTACAGCCACATTTGTGTGTTCCTGTATGTACACGTACATAGCACAAGACTGGGAAGATACCAAATGTTTTTTAGTTGTAGATGGTGAGGAAGTTCCTTCATATTTCACATAATATACTTCTAACTCTTCTGTATTTTTTTATTATTTCCATTGGGACTTTTAATTTACAAAAAGAATTTTAAAAACATGACAAAGATTGCAAATACATTTTCATCACAAATTTAAAGGGACTTTTAAACTCTCCTCAGAAGCCATCATCACCTCCAGTCTTTTGAAACCTTTTATGATTGCGACAAAAAAAGTATAAAAATTAAAATATACAAAACTGAAAACTGATCGATTATAACATTACAGAGACTTATTTTCTATTAAATTTTCTTTAGTACATATGATTCTCATCTTGAGACAAGGTCTGACTCTGTAGCCCAGGCTGGAGTGCAGTGGCATGATCTCGGCTCACTGCAACCTCCGCCTCCTGGGTTCAAGCAATTCTCTGGCCTCAGCCTCCCAAGTAGCTGGGACTATGGGCGTGTGCCACCACCCACACCGGGCTAATTTTTATATTTTTTGTAGACAGGGGAGGTCTCACTATGATGCCCAGGCTGGTCTCGAACTCCAGGGCTCAAGCGATCCTCCCACCTCAAACCTCTCAAAGTCCTGGAATTACAGGTGTGAGCCACCTTGCCTGGCCTTACAACTACTTTTTTTTTTGAGGCAGAGTCTTGCTCTGTCGCCACGCTGCAGTGCAGTGGCGTGATCTCGGCTCACGGCAACCTCTGCCTTCCAGGTTCAAGCTATTCCCCTGCCTCAGCCTCCCGAGTAGCTGGGACTGCAGGCACATGCCACCACACCTGGCTAATCTGTACTTCAGTAGACATGGGATTTCAACATGTTGGCCAGGATAGTCTTGATCTCCTGACTTGAGATCCGCCCGCCTCAGCCTCCCAGAGTGCTGGGATTACAGGCATGAGCCACCATGCCCAGCCTACGGAGACTTTTAAAAGCAAAACTAGTTTCTGCGATGGAAAAGGGTGCTCTTCTCTAGATGTGAAATTTGATCCGCCTGAAAATTATAGGAAATACTTGGGTCAGTAAAACAACACATGGTCTGTTGCCCACCAAACAGCTATGTTCCAAACTCCCTACAAACTCCTACCCCACCAACTTCATCCAGAACCTGGAAGTTGTTCCCCTTTGTCTGAGCAGCTATTCATCAAGGGGAGGTCATTTTTAATTTCAAGGGCAAATCTTCATGGTCTGAGCCAATCATAGGAGCTTTATGCCCTTTGAAAAGTGATTGCTTTGGAGATAATGCACATTGCTGTGGCCACGAGAGCAAGTGAATGGGGGCTGGAGAAACGTTCCTCTTACAAAAAAAAAAAAAACATATATATATATGTATATTTCGGCCTCTTATCATCCACCACCTGGAACCTTTGTGGTCACTCTGGAGCCGTAAGGGGAGACATCAGACTCACTTGGTGAGAATGGCAATGAAAGGCAGAAGGTACTAAGGCTCTTGATGACACTGTTCAGCTGCTGAATTAGCCAATCCAGGAACCGCCCTCCACCTAGACTCCTGGTTCTCAAGCACCTCAATCCCAAAGATTCTACAATTGTTTTTGATTGCTAAAATAATCCAGACACATAATTTAAGGAAATAAAATGTTTATTTAGTAACAGCAACACAGTTTCTCAAGAAGAGGATGAACTGAAAACTCCTCTAAGGCAGGATGAAGCAACTTTCCATTATTCTTAGTTTTACATTCTCCTTTAATAACTGTCAAAATACACCAAATACTTAGAGGAAAATGTTCACAGTATATCAAAACATTTTAAGATAAAGAGCAGTGTAAGAGTAGTATTCTCTACAAATCACAGTATACAATGATGCCTTCCTGCAGCTTTAGAACTATTACTACTCAAAATATTAATACATTTATGCAAAATGATTGGGAAAATTGAAATACCTGCAACCTTTTCCAGTTTCTGACTTGAGGAGTAGGTGCAAACCACCATCCTCTTCATAGGCCTTCTGTTACAGCATCCATCAAAAACCATTGGTAGAGCTCTCAAATACTGATGACAATGCATGTGATGCATGTGTGCGCTGCTAAGTTTTGAACAGATAACATATTCTACAGCAATGTTCAAGCCCTGGATTATTTTTGCCTGACAAAATAATATTCCAATATTCCCTGAAGAGGTTTTATAAAAAGGTTGAAAATGGCTATTTTTCAAAGCCAATTTCCTTTATTTTTTGAGACAGGGTCTCACTCTGTCACCCAGGCTGGAGTGCAACAGTGCAATCTTGGCTCATGCAGCCTCAAACTCTTGCAGCACTCAAGCAATCCTCCTGCCTCAACTTAATGTGTAGCTAGGACTGCAGGCACACGCCACCACACCTGGATAATTTTTTAATTTTTTAATTTTTTTGTAGAGATGGGGTCTCACTTTGTCACCTAGGCTGGTCTCAAACTCCTGGGCTCAAGCAATCCTCCCTCCTCGGCCTCCCAAAGTGCTGGGATTACACGCATGAGCCACCACACCCAGCCAGTTTACTTTTTAATAGAATATACTGCTGCATTATCTTCACGATTTTTTACAAGAGGTTGCTATAGTGTGCTATGTGTGTAAATATTCAGATCTTGTATATAAACTAAATATAATCAAAGGCTCCAAATCAGTTCTTAAGTTTGATATTTAAATGTTGGACCAGGGACCTTCCAAATGGTATTCACAGTATTAATGGTGAGAGAAATTTTCATTTCTATTTTTTCTTATCTTTTCAAAGTCCCATTAAACATTTGAAATTTTGAAATTACTGGTAGAAATGAGGTGATAATAAATATTTTCTATTTAAAAGTCTGACATTGATATGCAATCCATTTTAAACTGTTACATCCAATATGCTATTCTGTTTTTCTCATTAGTCTTTAATTGCTGAATATTTGAATAACATATTGTTTTTTAAAAAAATAATTTTCTTGTACCATTTTTAGATTTCTGTCTTAAGTTTATATAATTTTGTAAAACCTAGTTTCATGTTTAATGAATTAAGAAACAACAACATCAGAACAGTTTAGCCAGACTTTAATAGGCAAAAAAGGGTTGCTTTGGCATTGTATAAAAGAATAACTATTATAATACAAATCTTTATTTAATCTACTTTATTAAATATTAAAATGCAGTAAGGCAATTATTGTTTTAAGACATTTGAAGTTGCATTTAATAAATGGATAACTGGCCCCACACCTGACATACTGCACCCCTACTTTTCTTCTCTACTCTAAGGAACCAAAAAAATTATTTTAAAAAACAAATCAGTGGCCTTCCTAAAAACATCTCAAACAGGTTCTGATTACTACTAAGGTATTTATTAATACAAATATGTGAAAAATAAGACAACAAATAATATCTTTTAAGGTATTTCTGCTGTCTTTTGTCCTCTTATATCTACTCAGAATGGTTCAACTGAAAGTATCCTGACTGAGGAATAAATAGGTGTAATTTATTGTTTAATTTCCCATCCAAGGTTGGGCAGTGATTCCCAAACCTGGCCTCTCATCAGTATCATCTGGGAAAACTGCTACAACACATTCCTGGGCCACCTTCAGACCTAATGAAGCAGTCCCCTCCACTTCCAACCTCCACTGGAGAATATGTAGTTAGTCTTGCAGTCTAACACTTGGGATAGCTAAAACGATAAAGCTAAAAAGGAAGATACTTGTATTTCCACAGGTCCTAGCTCACAAACTGGGATCCAGTAAAAAATAAAAAATAAAAATAATAAAAATTTAAAAATAAAAAAAAACCACACACACACACAAAATGTTGAATTGGGACTAAATGATCAGTAAGTCGGGTGATTGGGAGACAACTCTAGTATTAACAAACCAAACACAGCAGGCCCTGCTGCCCCATTCCATGGAAGTCAGAACCTTTCCTGACCCCAGAGAGCCTAGGCAAGCAAAAAGATGTAGCATGAGGGCTACAACTCAATAAGTAAATGTTTCCACACCATTTCTCTCCATCTCTACTTCTCAATTTTCCATACACTCATTCCATCTTTTCTCTTCCTCTGCCCTTTGCCATTCCCATTCTTACTCCTTTCTCTTTCCTCTTTCCTCTTCTCACTTCCTCTCTTTTCCTTCTTTTTTGATTTAGTTACATCATTCTTTTCTTCTCTACTTTCTCTTCCTGAAAAACTCTTCCTTACATAAAATAAACAAATTCATACTGGAGATATATGTCAGAAAACATTCAGCCTGAGTAAACTGAACGCTCTGTACAGAAAGCAACAGAACAAAACAGAACTTCAAAAGTAACACTGGTGTGGCATAACATAAGCCACACAGAATGCTTCCAAATCCATTATCTCTTCTGAGTCTCATCTTGTGAGGTTTGAAGGGTACACTGATTGTACTTTAAAACCTAAGGCACAGAGAAGGTTAAATAACATGCCTGAGTAACTAAGAAGAGAATCCAGATCTAGTTCACAATCTGGTCTTCTTTTCACTATACCAATAACATCTGACTGGAGGCAAGATGAGAGAGCAATGAGTAAGCACTATTATTATTTCAGGGCCTTAAAACCCTTACATATTATGAACTACTCTTCATTAGAAAAAAGTATGCACTTTCTTAAAGCGTAAATCACAATATATATTTTTAAAGGTTTCCCAAGTTCTTTTCTACTTCATACAAATGAAGTTTGACTGCATTTTAAAGGCATCCCACTTTGGTAATACTGTAGCCCAGAGAGAGTTCTGAGGTCAGAATACATAGACTCAAATAATAAATCATGTAATTTATATGAACTGCATAGATATACTATGTTTTATGAAAGACCATTTATATGAAAATGGAATACATTCTCTAAGTTGTCCATCTATAATTCAACCTCTCATCAACTCCAAGAACTGCATTTCTTTAGAATTCAAAAGAAGAATTACCTTGTCTAAAGATAAATTCAGAAAATTCATTTAAAAATTATTATACATATTTTTTGATACCTTTAATTTTAGGTAGAAACAGTACCTAAAAGAGAGCTTTCACTATTAATTCCATTTATGGTAAAACGATCAATTAGGTCAGGTCTAAATAAACCAGATGAAGAACCTTCCAACTGATCCACCATGTAGAGTGTGTGACAGTGTAAATAATCCACACCATGAGTGAGACCACAGCATACAGTCCAGTTAGATTAAACTGTGACCACGCTCTATACAACTCCCAATCAATTAGAGCCGATGGGGCTGAGATTCTCCGTTCACTGAGGAAATTAAACCTTATCAAACTTACTAATACAAATTCATATCTTGTCATTAACCCCAAATGCTTCCTCTAATATTTCAAAATCACATTTATAATCTACCAACTGCGCCAAGAATTGTGGTATCCTAACTTCAAGTTGGCAAAATAATTTCCAGTGGTTCCCAAAGTAGCTAACATCAAAGTCGTCTGAGGTGACTGTTAAAAACAAAATCATCATGTGACTTATATTCTGTACCCTGATTCTAACAAACCAACTAGAAGATGGCATATTTGAGATAATCAGGGAAATCTGGCTATGAGATGAAGCCAAAGGACTGCTGCTGCTTTTGTTAGGTGTGACATCATGGTGTCTACTTAAAGTGTTCACAGCAGTGAAAAAACACAATGTCTGGGATTTTAAGATACTTAAGCAAAGAAAAAAATGATGACGCAAACATGGTAAGATAGTGGTAAGTGTCAGATCTGGATGTTGAGTATCAATGCACTATTCTAGTTTTGTATAATTTTTAAATCTCTTCATTAGAAGCTTTTTTACAGACTCCATCCTAGACACAGCATGCCACAGTCTCCAAAGGCCTAGCTCAGGAATCTACTCTTAAGCTCCCAACAAGAATCTCATATAGTCAGGCAGGCAATGATCATTATTTGAGGACTATTAGAAATGATCTAATACATACCCTCCAAACTTCCCATTTTTAGTATTCTCATTTTCTACTCAGTACACTCCATTTCACAGTTTCTTATATCCAGCACGGCATTCTGCCAAGGAACTACAACTTGTGTTCTCTAAACCCATCTGTTCTAAGAATGCTGGGCTGGTTATCAACTTCTAATGCACCTTGCTTAAACTTTCCTCTCTCAATTTGTCCCTGACTGAACTGCAGACGACAGAACAACTGTACTAACCATCTCTTTCTGCATATTCCATGTCTCCACAGAGGTCACTATGTCTTCACAAAACTAATTGCCATGATTTTCACTAGTGATATTTTTCCTTCATGATTTTCCATTTTCTACTTGAGCATTAAAATATCAGAGAGAAAAAGAAGATAACCATGATAATCATGCTGTTGGTAAAATAAGATATGTGCCCCAGCATAGTATATGCTAAGTATTCAGAATCTATATTTATATTAGATAACAGGTCAAGAATGCCAAAGAAACAATATTTTTCTCAAGATTTTTAAAAAATTAACTGTCTTAAGTGATACTCAAAAAAGGAAGATATGCACATCAACCCAATTAAAACCACATTTTCTATAGGTGGATATAACAATCTTAATCCAAATCATCCACTTAAGTTGTTTAACTTACTTAAAGTAAGGCTCTAGATATTTGCTTCTTCAAAAGTATCTTGCAAGGCCATTATGAGGTAGAAGACAAGTTTAAATGGACCACATTTTTCTACTCCATTGTAACTAAAATTACTACTCACAGAAAGTATATAGCTTATGTATTTTGGTCCATCACATTTTCCACCATCATATTAAGTATACTCTTAAGGTTCTCACTTTATCATCAGCATAATACATTTTGCTTCCAGAATGCCCAGTAAAGCTGACATTTTTCATTTAAAGTGATAAAAAAAATCCCCAAATATCTATTTAACAATCTTAAATCTGAGTTTTGGCAAGACAGTTTAATGCATACAAAATGAAACATTACATTTCTTGCTCACTCGCTCTCTCACACAAATGCACACACAGATTAAAACCCCAAAGTTTTCAGTATTTTTCCTCTACCTTACACAGTTCAATGTGTAACATGCAGCTTACTTATAATCTAAAAATAATTTTAAACATGATTGTCATAAAAATATTTTAAAACAGAGATGAAATGTATAAAGGCACACATAGATTGTCAATGGTTACATCAGTTACATCACATTTCTTTAGAAACAGAACTGTTTCTGCTCCTGTAAACAAACTTTGTTCTCATACATTTAAAGTGAGGTTAGTGCTGACATAAAATTATTGCTCTACTCACAGTCTGAGTGTTTGCACTGTTTGAGGTACATTTTCTCCATCTACACACCCCTACCACTCTTGCGAGTATAAGTCAACATAAGTCTGCAGGTTAAAACCATTCAATAATATTTTCATCAATACTGGAATGATAGTTACATTACAAAACATCAGAGATAAAAAATATTTCATTGTTGAGGCCCAAGATTTTAACTTATTCTTCATTACCTGAAAATACTGCTCATTTAACTTCTTTAGGGAAAAAAAATTATTCTGGAGATGAATAATTCCTTCCTGAATACTTCATCCAAGACGATTCCTTCACACTTATCCTCTGATTCTTTGTTGTTTTCATTCATTTGATTTAGCAGTCACCAAGAATCATTTTTCCTTTGGTGATCTGGCATAACGATCTCTTACACTTTTTGCTAGTTGTTTGATAAATATTTTGTAAATTTTTCCACAGTATGTATGCACTGTTTTTTGTAGTTCCAGTTCTAAAGGTTTTAATAAGGAACGGATGTTGTCATCTTCAAAAGAGCACTAGAGAAAGAAAATTTTAAAAAATAAAAAATTTGAAAGGCAAAGGTACGTATATAAATTCAATTATTTTCCAAACTTCTTCAATCAGTTTACTATGAACGATCTCCATTTAACGTCTCACAGAAATTAGATGTTTAACAAATATTCTCAATAAATTAAACAGAACTATTATCTCCCATTAAAGAAAGACAGCCATGGTAAATCTCCGGGGGAATCCTGGAGAACGTGCACAAAGGCAGAGAAGACTCTGAAATACTGGTTAAGAAGACAACCAAAAGCTCTACAAGTATCTGGGCGAAACTAATAAAAGCTGGACTGCCTAAAGGAAGAGCTTGACCACAAACCACACCCACGTCCCACCTTTTAAAAACCACTCTGGTAATAATACTGCTGAGGCTGGAATTGAAGGAAATGAAGTAGAGGCATATGGCAGGAGGAATGCAAGATGATAACACAGTTTGGCATTTCCCACAGAACCCTAACTGCACAGAAAGATCCCAACAAACACATTTGAAAACTGCTAAATATTAGGTACTCCTCATGGGGATTCAGACTGGCACATGCAAAAGTCTAAAAAGTAAAACAGAAAATAAATCTGTTTAGTGTTATTTGTCTGCTTGTCCCAAGATATATTTTTGGCTAGAGTCCTTCTCTTACTATAAAATATACTAGTATCAAGAAATATATTTTGGAAAAGGCTGTGGTAGTAAAGTGGAAATAATGTGTAATCTTTGTATTTTCAACCAGGTATTTTGTGATTTAGTATTTTCAACTAGGTAGAAAGATGGATGGGGCTTAAAAGTAGAACATTTTACATGGAAGTTGAAGTTGGTGAAAAATGCAAAATCACAAAGGATTCAGAATCAGAAATCTCCCAGGTTATCCCTAAGGGTCACTAGCACGCTGAGGGAGAGGAAGTGAAAGCATCACCCCAAGCACAACTAGTGAGTCTGCAGGACGCTGCAGTCAATCTATGGAGAAGAGGATGAACTTGGATGTTTGTTTAAAACATGGGTTTCGTCACTGTAGAGATGCAAAGAGATCCTAAACTCTGACATCTTTTGAGCAAGAAAAATCGTAAGCATTAACTGCATAAAACCATCACCCTTGGAGTGATTTTTAAAAATCAATCACACATACTCCATATAAACGTCTAAAATTGTTTTGAAGATAAAATTTTTAAAAAGAGGCAGGGAAACTTAGCCAGGAACAATGTCATGAAAATAACAATAGCACATAGAGTGCTTGCTACCTACACGCCACGCACCATTCTAAGAGTTGTATATGTATTAACACATTTAAGCCTCACAATAACTTTATAATATAGGTAATATTATCTCCATCTGACAATGAAACAACTAAGGCAAGGAGAGAGGATTTTCTCACAGTTATAAATCCAGTAAGTGGTTAAGTCAGGATTCTGTCCCAGCAGTCTAGCTCCAAAAGTCCATGCACTTAATTAACCACCAGACAGCACTACTTATCCAAACATTAAGCAAACAACACCATGCCAACTCAGTTCAAAAATCCTGTTGAAGGATGAAGCTCAGTGAATGGTGGAAATCTGGGGAAACTGCTGTACTGTAAATAGATAAACAAATTTGTTTGAGGTTAAAAGTGTAGCCAGGCTGAAGAAGGTAAACTTCATCAAGTGATAATGTCAAGAAATAGTTCAATGTGTACAAAAAAACACTTGAACAACTGGTTGAGTGGCGGAAAATTATGGGAAGCCCAAACTACTGTGATCATTATTTTTACTATATAATAAAATGAAAACACCATGAAAGCATTTAAGAATAGAGGAAGACTATTGATTCCCAGGAGTATGGAGTACTTGAGATTCAGTTTCTTTGTTTTCATGTGATTTAAATCCCAGTGTTTGTGGTTAAAAAATATTTTCTTCTTCACTGGGGAAAAAAAAAAGCCCTTTGATGAATATTTTCTTAAATAAAAACAGTGTCTCATTAGACCTCTTTCTGCCCATATGACAAAAGCAATTTGACCTTTAAAGAAGACAAATTTCCAAAATTTCCACCTATATAAATATAGTCTAAAGACACTGCATTCTGCTATTTACGTAATCTGCAGTGCCTGCATATTTGTGCAGTACATAACCTATATCCAGGTGTCCCTTTCCCAGAGGCCACTCATGCCCTTACCTGACTCCAGACCTTTTTTCATACTATATGCCTGACTTGTCCTTACCTTTTCTTCTCTGCCTAGTACTCATCATCCTTACAACTTAGTACAAATGTCAGCTCCTCTGAGAAGCCTTTCCATGTACAGTTAATCATTCCCTCTTTTCATTGGCACAGGACCCAGTACATTAATTTTTAGGAAGCTCGTGCTTTATACTGTCAGTTGAAGAACAGGAAATAGTGAGGCTGTGATGACCATAATTAGACAATTTGAGGTATTTTCAAAGAATAGCACATCTTTGGAAAACATAGGAGAATGGCAGTTCAATCCAACAAATCCTGTTAACTATATGCAAGCCAGCACTACAGGAAGGAAAACATTCAAGACTGCTTTTCAGAGATAGTTATGCAAATATACACAAGGTGTAAAGTAAATCAAAGTTAACACAAAACATCAAGAAATATAATTCAGAATGAAATGCATGATGCAGAAAATACCTTATAGAGCCATAAAATGTTTTGTTCTGATTTTGAATTTGCAATTTTTAAACAATATTTTTATTCACTCAACAACTAATATTTAACAAATATGCATGGACTGTAAAAACAGATCTGCTGGTAGACATAGCCATGAATTCACACTTTAAAGATGGTTCACATCCTTTATAATTCATACTGTTCACTGCATTCCATGGCTATGACTAAGCCTCTGTCTGAAACTTGCATAAACATCCTTGTCTGAACACAATTCTTTTAAAAATTATACTTCTCACTGAATTATAGATAAGGAAATATAAAAACACTAAGCAGGAGCACCATAAAAGACTGATTAACTTCATTAAGTTGAAAAATGAATAGATGTAAGCTGTAGTTAACACAGACCCAAAACAAACACAAAAGATAATCAATCATCTGAAATCCTTTTAAAAATAAGATTTCTTTTTAAAAAATCAAATGTAATTAATCAACTTAAAACTATTACTCGGATTTTTAAAGGTACACACTTATAAACCAGAGAAAAGATCAAATAAAACTTGGGAAATTTAATTCTCGAATAGTAGATTTTTTTAATACTCAAAGGAAACAAAGGAATCTCATTTTTATAGGAATGCATTTCTCTTCTATCCTGCAAAGTCTCAGAACCCCACAAGCACTTTTCTTCATTTTTATCACCTTCTGACAACCCATAATAAAACATTATTAAAATACAGTATTAATTTCTGAAGGTATACGAGGCCTGCTACATTAAAATGAACATCAACACTAAATTTTGTAATTCATCAGTGAGTATACTCATACCATGACAAACTGATGGTTTAGAAGCTGCATCTGTCAAGTTTATAGGAGAAACTTAGCTAATAATACACTAAAACTGTAGCCCACAATGCTGCTAGCATTTTGTCTACCATCAAGTTTAAGTAACAGATTTCTGGGAGAAAACTTCAATTCCTTTTCATGGCAGATCATCACCTTAACATAGTATATCATCTCCACATCCACTTCATTTCGGCCCCTGCTGACTTATCCATCACTCCAGTCACACTGAACAGATGGATGCCTGACCTCTCCGTGGATCTTTTCACAGCCTCTGAACCTTTTTCTCAGGCAGTTCTCAGCCCAGACTGCCTCCACCCACCTGGTAAACTCTTACTTATTCTTCAGGGCCCACTTCAAAAGCCTCCTCTTCAAGAAGGCATTCCCTGGCCCTTCAAGGCAAAACTGAGACACTCTGTTTCACAGTTCTAGAACAATCTCTGTCACCATGGATTGTAGTTATGTGTTTTTATTCTCACTGCTATCAATGAGGCTATACAGACCAGAGGATTTCACACTATCAAATAATGAGAACCTAGTAAATAGGGGTCATCGGCTTTTCTCCTGACCCCCACATTTAAACCAAAGTAGTACTCCTATTATTTGCTTTGTTTCCACCCATGTAAGATTAAACAGTCTAGCAGAACAGATAGCATATCTAAATAAGAGTTGCGTGATCACATGTATTAATACTTCTTCCTTAGTAGCAGTGAAACAGCTAACATAGATAGTGATACAACTTGTTAAGTAACAGCATACATCCAAATCTCCCCTGAATTTGCCCCAAGTCTTGGTCCTTAACATTCACAGAGATCTGGTTCATGCATCCATCTAGAGGTATATGAAGTATTAATCATGTCCCCCATCAATCCACCCTAATTACATAGAAGGAAGCTAATGAGAACATGAAGAAAAGAGAAAACAGACAATTAGGGGATGGGGGAAAGAGGAGCGGTATAATTTCTTTCCAAACTTTTAAAGCAAATGCTTAAAAGACAAAACCTTATTTACAAAAGCAACAGAAAGACAATACTTAAGCATAAACTTAAGTTATATTGAAAACCTACAGGAAAAAAACTGTAAAACAGGGGTGTCCGATCTTTTGGCTTCCCTAGGCCACAATGGAAGAATTGTCTTGGACTACACATAAAATACACTAATGCTAACAATAATGAGCTAAGAAAAAAAAAATCACAAAATAAATGTCATAATGTTTTAAGAAACTTCACGAACTTGTGTTGGGCCACATTCAAAGTCGTCCTGGGCTGCATGCGGACCACTGGCCACAGGCTGGACAGGCTTGCTATAAAACATTCCTAAAAGACAAATGTAAAGACAGCCCTTGTTCTTGGTTGGGATGTCTCAATACCATCAAAACGTTAGCAATCCCTGAGTTAATATATGAAGCTAATACACTCCCAATAAAAATATCAAATTTTTTTTTTCTTTTGAGACAAAGTTTCGCTCTTCTTGTCTAGGCTATAGTGCAATGGAGCGATCTCAGCTCACTGAAACCTCCACCTGCCAGATTCAAGCGATTCTCCTGCCTCAGCCTCCCGAGTAGCTAGGATTACAGGCATGTGCCATGACGCCCGGCTAATTTTTGTATTTTTAGTAGAGATGGGGTTTCACCACTTTGGCGGTCTCCAACTCCTGACCTCAGGTGATACGCCCGCCTCAGCCTCCCAAAGTGCTGGGTTTACAGGCGTGAGCCACTGTGCCCAGCCTAAAAATACCAACAAGACTTAATTTTTTCATGGAGTTGATACTTATGTTAAAATAAATATACAATAGCTAAGAAAACACTGAAAAAAACAGGCTATAAAGAGGGAGTAGCCCCATCAGATATTAAAACATAGCAAAGCGCCTTTATAATTAAAATAGTGTGTTATTAGTGTACAAATAAACGGACCAATGGAGCAAAACAGAAAAGTCAGAAATTACAAATGGAATTTATGATAATGTCAGTATCTCAAATCTTTTGGTTAAAGACAGCCTTTTATTTTATTTTGTTTTTTAGAGACAAAGTCTCACTATGTTGCCCAGGCTGGTCTCAAACTGCTGGGCTGAAGGAGTTGCCTGAGCTGGTCTTGAATTCCTGAGCTTGCCCACCTTGGCCTCCCAAAGTGCTAGGATTACAGATATGAGCCAGTGCACCCAGCCAAAGATAGATTTTTTAAGTAAATGGTGTTGAGACAAAAGGATAGCCATTTAGAAAAAAGTCAAATAATATCCATTCCTAACCCAATACAAAAGAGTAAATTCCAAACAGAGCAAAGGTCTGAATGTAATAAATGAAACAGCATATGGAGGAATTATTCTATAACCTGTTCTGTAACCCAAGTGTAGATTGGAAAAAGCTTTCAGATAACGACTTTAAACAAAACAAACAAACAAACAAAAAAGGTGTTAGGCTAGGTGTGGTGAGTTATCCCAGCAAACCCAGCACTTTGGGAGGCCAAGGTAGAAGGACTGCTTGAGCCCAGGAATTCAAGACAAGCCTGAGCAACATGGCAAAACCTCATCTCTACAAAAAATACAAAAATTAGCCAAGCCTGTGACATGCACCTATAGTCCCAGATATTCGGGAGGGTGAGGTAAGAGAATCAACTGAACCCAGAAGGTCGAGGCTGCAGTAAGCTGTGATCGCACTACTGCACGCCAGCCTGGGTGATACATGCCTGTAATCTCAGCCACTATGGAGGCTGATGTTGGCAGATTGCTTAAGCCCAGTAATTCAAGACCAGCCTGAGAAACACAGCAACACCCCCATCTCCATAAAAAATACTTAAGTTAGCTGAGAGTGGTGGAACGTGCCTGTAGTGCCAGCTACTTAGGAGGCTGAGGTGGGAGGATCGCTTGAGTCCAGGGGGCAGAGGTTACAATGAGTCATGACTGTGCCACTGCACTCCAGCCTGGGTGACAGAGCAAGACCCAGTTGTTAATTAAAAAAAAAAAAAATTGATAAACTTATTACATGAAAAATATTATACAAACTGAATGGCATCAAATACAATAAGTCAAATTGGTAGAAAAATATTCACAATATGTATCACAGGAAAAGTACTACTATTCCTAACATACAAAGAACTTTTAACAATTAAAGGAAGGAGAGGACGACAAAGCCCAAACGCCCTCATGGTAATAATGATGGTTGTACAACTGAATTATATTTTTGAAATGGGTGAACTTTGCGGCATATAAATTATGTTTCATTAGTTATTTTTTAAAAACCTATAGAAGAATAGGTGAAATATTTAAAAGAAAATTCACCCCCCAGAAAGATATAAAAATAGTTCATAAATATATAAAAAGATTAAACTTCACTCAAAAGAGAAATGCAAATTAATACTACACTAAGATTCAATTTCTCACCCATCAGAATGACAAAATTTTAAAAGCTTGATACTATAGTCTGTTGATGAGGATGTGGGGAACAGACTGTCTCATAAATCATTGGCAGGAATACAAACAATCCCTATGGAGGAACACAGGTAATAATTTCAATCCAATAATCCCACTTCGAGGAATTTACCATGAAGACTCACCTTCCAACAATACAAATATATATATGACACAGCTAACTGTACATTGCTGCATTATTTATAATTCAAGCTACTGGAAACTACCAAAATGTCCAAACATAGAGAACGGTTGAATAAACTCTGGTACATACATAAAATACAGTACCATACAGTTGTTTTAAAAAAAAAAGAGAGAGAGAAAAATATCTCCAGAATATTTTAAGTATAAAAAGCAAAGAATGAAGGGAGATATACACTAAACTACCTTTTGTGTAAAAAAATGGAAATTACAAAACATACACACATCTGCTCATCTTATTAAAAACACAGGAAGGATAAACCAGAAAACAATGAAATTGGTACCCTATAGAGGTAGGGGGCAGTTAGGATGAAAGGGCTAAGAAAACAGGTTACATGTGAGTAAACTCTTATGTAATTCTGACTTTGTGAAGTATATTAATATCCCCCATCAAAAAATGCAATTATATCAACAAAGATAGTGGAAAAAAAACTAAAACTGAAAGCATACGGAAACAAATGAATCCAACTGTATTTCAGATGAATAAAATAATCACACTGAAAGAGCAGAAAAAAAGAACCAATCCAAGTAACTTATGAATACAGTATTGAGTACACACCCTTGTCTGGGAGCAGAGCAGAGGAAGAGGAAGGACTGAAAACAAATCCTAAGCCATTTTTAGTAAGTTGGTTTGGGGGTGGAGACAATGGTATGAATGGAACATTTCTGAAATTATTTTAAATAATTGTAGGATTAAGCAAATGAGAAAATGTGTTATTGATAGAAGACAGGATTCTAACTGTGGAAGAAAGGAGATAAAATATAGAGTAGAAGAAAGCAAGGAAGAGCCTTGGAAGAATGACCTGGAGTTAAAGAATCAGGTGTGAACACATAACATCATGTGTGCATGCTTATACTTCCTAGCTCTGCCACTGAAAAACCTCAGAAGCAATGAGACCATGGTAGCAATAAACATGCCTAACATCCAGAGCCTACTAAAGAAAAGCAGAGCTCCTTTGACAGATGACTAATTTCAAGGGTAGGGCAGGGAAAGTATAAAATAAACCTGGAATATTTTGTTGGAACAGAAAATAAAGGAGGTACTCAAAAAAAAGTCATGAGTACATGTCAAAGGGGCACAAGAAGTAGCCAATGGGGCTCCCAGTGGCCATATCGGGAACAACTTTAGCATCAACATAATCACAAGGAAATAATGAATTATAAATCACTGGAGAAAATAAGTATCAAAGGGCTCATACTGATTATATAAACGTCAACATATGTGCAAAAGGGAGAGCTCTTACTTACAGATGCATGCCAAGTGTCAAATGATGTATGTGGAAGGAGTGCTAGTATTGAACAATCATCAATTTGCAAATAACATAGTGAAGATTGTTTTGAGCAAGAACCAACAACAGATGTTAAATCTTGTAGGAAAATTTTAATGAGAAGCAGAGTATTTACATGATTTTAAAAGGTTCTCCCCATAGGCTGCTTATAAGAGGAAAAATAACTACACTATGGAGACAATTAATGACATTTTGACTGACTGATCAAAATTAACATCACCAGCAAGGGGCAGACAAAGGGGACTATGACTATGAGAGCCTGAGAAGGACATCTCACCATCTATAGAGTATTCTGAGCAGACATGTATATCCTGAACCTAATTGTAAGGAAATATTAGGCCAAAATGAAGAACATTCTAATAAAAAAAAAGGGGGTGAAGAGGCTCTATTGTCGAAATATGCCAATGTCATGTAAGACAAACACTGAGAAACTATATCAAAGAGATGGCAGATTAATGTATTCCATCAGTATTAAATTTTCTAGCTTGATATATGTACTGTGGTTAATAAGAGAATGTCCTTATTCTTAGTTTTAAAAAAAACCGAAGCTTTTAGGGGTAAAAGAACTTAATGTACGCAACTTACAATCAAATTTAAGTTTTCTGAAAAAACTACATTATTTTCAGAAAAAAAATGTAGAGAGAATCAATGACAAAGCAAATAAGGCAAAATGTTAGTAACAGATGAGGCTGAGGGTGTATAAAAATTCTTTGTACTATTTTTGTAAACTAACCATTAGCTTGAAAGTATTTTCAAACACAAAGTTAAAAAAACAGAAAAGGCAAATCTTACATTTCTTAGTGCTTCATAAACAGCTCTAAATGCTGGTTGCTTATCGTCATGGTAAACACCTCTGTTCCCATGAAGAATAAAGATTCCTTCTTCTTCTGCTTCTTGGCAATTGCTTCCATATATACAATGATCTGGTCGATAATTCCAATGACACGGAAAAACAAAAAGGCTTTCTACATAAAGAAAAGACGAGACAATGAAGCAAATACCCCTAATTCCACAAATGTAACATTATGCAAAACTTTTAGTTAAAAAATACAGCTCTTACAAGTAAGAATGAATGAAAAATGTTTGGCATTTAGATCTCTTCCAATTAAAGCAAAATTCAAGAAGTTTTACTCTGTCTTAAACATAAATAGCAATAATCATTAATATAAGACAGAATCAGGTAAGTGCATGTTTTCCTTTTTCACTCAGTATTATCTGTGATTTTTTAATGCAAATAAAAGGAATAATTACCTGGATTATGAAAAAACATGATATTCAATAGATCTTGATCACCCCATGTGATGTTCAGTTTGTATTTTTTAAGCAATGGCATAAGTATATCTCCCCATTGTAGTCGTACAGTTGTCATATCATTCTGTTGATAAAAACATTCAAAAGATATTACAGTAACCCATAGTAACCATTACAAAGCCACAAAGAGAAATGCAAACTCCTCACAATATCAAGTGACATTTCCAACCCTAAATGTGAGAAGGGCTGTCCAGTAAAAGAGAAGATAACAAAAGGAAGTTGTATGTGGCAGTGATAAAACTAGTAAGTCAGGAAAGAAAGCAAAAGTAACTGTATCCTTATCTTAAAATGAAGATAGTTTTGGTACCTATGTCTGTGCCTACGTCAGAGTTGTTGATGATTAAAACTGTTAATATATAAATTTACAGTGCTTGGAATAGCACCTGACACATGGTAAATATTCAGTGTTAGCTATTATTATTTTTTTACCATGATGGCTATTATTCTCAGATTGATTTGCTTAACTTTTATAATTGGCAGTTCAAATAGATCATTCTGAAATTGATAAATCAAGTTAAAAAATGCATACACAACTAAAGTTAAACACTAAAAAACAGTATGATTGACAAAAATTAAGGCTGCAGAGGGAGTGGGGAAGATGAACAAAGCAGCAGAAACTTATGAGCTTTTTGTCTACTTGTAGTAAAAAATTCTCACAGAGAACTGGCCTTTTTATGATGGATTTTCCTATCCAAAAACACAGTATGTCTTCCTACTTATTTAAGTGTTAATTTATCTTATTACATTTAAAATATATATATATGTGTGTGTATATACATATATACTGCCAATTTCTTTCAAGTTTGTTCCTATGTATACTATCTCTTTTGAGAGGATTCCATTTTATCTTCTAAAAGGTTGCTACTTGTACATTAGAAAATGCAAGCAAAGAATTCTGTAAAGAGGCACCATGAATGACATACAAAGTAAAAGAAGATTTGCTAAGGAAAATAACTGGGTCCAGTCTAGCAGATGTATGCAGTCCCATAAACTCTCGCCGTACCAGAGGTAGGCAAGCTAGGACTGGCATCTTTGACAATATTACGACTGCACTCCAAGAAAGAGACCCTGGTCTCCTGATGCCTCTCATACTATGGAAGAGCTGACAGATCCACCCAACCCATTTTAATGACTGTAAGCTTTGCTATCAGAATTACAACCCTGCTAGCAAAAGTATTTTCCTATTCTTGGATATCAACTAATTGGCGTATCAACACTGTTTTCAGGAGGAGACCATACTAGGTTACTTAAGAAAGAACCCCTGGAGTCAGCCAGCACAGTAAACGGTTTGACTCTCCTTTTAAAAGCAGCAATTTCTGTATTTTAATTTTCAACCCAGCCAAATTAACTACATATCCTTAATGTTTATAGTAGTTTTAATAGGTTGAAGTTTTTCAGGGATATAAATATGTCACGCAAATAATTTTACATCCTATCTAATTTTTTATACGTATTTCTTTCACTTGTCTAATATGGGAGCTTGTTATTCCTCCATGCTGAGAACCGCTATTTAAATATTACTTAATAGTTACGGTGCCAGGCACAGTGGCTCACGCCTGTAATCCCGGCACTTTGGGAGGCCTAGGCAGACACATCACTTGAGTTCAGGAGTTCGAGACCAGCCTGGGCAATATGGTGAAACCCTGTACCAAAAGTACAAAGTATTAGCCACGCATGGTGGTACACGCCTGTGGTCCCAGCCACTTGGAAGGTTGAGGTGGGAGGATCACTCGAGTCTAGGAGGTGAACGTTTGCAGTGAGCCAAGATCACACCACTGCACTCCAGCGTGGGTGACAGAATGAGACCCTGTCTCCAAAAAAAAAAAAAAAAAGTTACGGTAATATTAACAGATATCCTTATCTTCATTTTAACTGGAAAGCTCCTAACTGTTTAGCCATTAAGCACAATGCTGCCTTTTGAAATAAGATAAAAATATTATACCAATAATCCATCACATTTGTATTTTGTTTTTTTAAAATAAAGAAGGTACTGAATTTAATGCTTTTTCAGATACTGAATGTAATGCTTGCTTTTTTTAATGCTCAAAACTTGTTATTTGAAAACCCAAAGTTGGCCGGGCGCGGTGGCTCAAGCCTGTAATCCCAGCACTTTGGGAGGCCGAGACGGGCGGATCACAAGGTCAGGAGATCGAGACCATCCTGGCTAACACGGTGAAACCCCGTCTCTACTAAAAACTACAAAAAACTAGCCGGGCGACGTGGGGGCGCCTGTAGTCCCAGCTACTCGGGAGGCTGAGGCAGGAGAATGGCGTGAACCCGGGAGGCGGAGCTTGCAGTGAGCTGAGATCCGGCCACAGCACTCCAGCCTGGGTGACAGCGAGACTCCGTCTCAAAAAAAAAAAAAAAAAGAAAACCCAAAGTTAAATATTTAAGGAAGCAAGTAACTGAGTCCAGTGAGAACCTGGTGTTGGAAGGGGTAGAATTGAATACTGAGCCTTTTAGATCTATGTGACTCTTTTAAACTATCCAGAGTAAAAACCAGTATTCTTCATAGTGCAGTTCACATAGTGTGCTAATATGTAAATTTTTCTATGTCCTCAGTAAGATTAAGTAATTAAGTACAGAAATTAAGAGTAAGATTTAGAAACTTTTACAGCAAGTTAATAGAATAGTTCTATGTCTACTTATTTTTCTAGCAATCTATCTTTTACAAAAGTATTGGTTCATAACATACTGAAAATTTTTTTAAAATTAATCCTTTGACACAGTTTGAGAAACATTTGTTATAAGCTACTGTATAATTTATAGTAAATTCAGTGATGATATCAACAATCTATCCTTCAAAAAAGAGAAGGCCAGAATTCGTGAAAAAAAAAAAAAAATCCACATACTTAAATTGATCTGCTACAATTGTATTATCCTTGTGTGAAATTTCTTAGAACACAGTAAACAGTAATTATAATCAGCATTGTTTTTAATCTGGAAAACGACTAAAACAAGTTTTACTTAAGGAAATAATTTGAAAAGATAACTCTTAGAAATAAGTCATTGAGTTGTTAAGGAAACATTCTTAGGATCTGAAAAGAAAAATATCAATTACACAAGGACAAAAACCAGCAACACTTTCAACAGGCAGAACTGGTGGAGCCCTTGTACAACACCACGTTAAAGTCTTCAAGTGATTCTATCTATTCAAATATACAGAGAAATATAGATATATATTTAAATTTTAAAAATCAATATAAATCAAATATATATATATTTGAATATATATCCTACAAGAAATGTATCTATTCAAAGAAAATCAATGAAAGACAAAATTAAGAGGCCAGTGCAGTCTTAGGAAAAAAATAAAAAGGGAAAAAAAACCTTAAAGAAAAAAGTCCTATTAGAAAACTATTTGGAAAAGAAGAGATAACGCTAGTATTGTCTGCTAATGATATAACCTAGACTATCCAAGACTACCAATGAAAAGCTATGAAAAATGAGTTTAATAAAGAGGCATTACATATAAAAGGAGTTCAAGTGAATAACAAAGAGAAAACCAAGAAGTGGGCAAAGGATATGGGCAAGCAGCCATTCACAAAAGAAGAAAAAGAAATGGCTACAAATTATAAGAAAAGATTTTTAAATCTTTTTTAAAAAGATTAGTAGACTCAAGAAAATACAAAATTTAAAATATATTTTCAGCCATACAACTACATATCCATACTAAGTACACATAAAAAAAGAAAATAAAATCATCCATTCTCCACATCATACATACATTAAAAATGTGATTATGTGTAATGACATAGAAGTCAGTCAACTATATATTTACTAAATGAAAAAAGCAAGCTGAAAATGTATAAAAGAATCCTATATCTAAATGCTAATACACATATATGCTTGTTTCAAAATACTTTTTTTTTCTTTTTTTTGGAGATGGAGTCTCACTCTGTCACCCAGGCTGGAGCGCAGTGGCACAATCTCGGCTCACTGCAACCTCCACTTTCTGGGTTCAAGTGATTCTCATGTCTCAGGCTCCCGAGTAGCTGGAATTACAGGCACCTGCCACCATGTCTGGCTAATTTTTGTGTTTTTAGTAGAGATGGGGTTTCACCATATTAGCCAGGCTGGTCTCGAACTCCTGACCTCAAGTGATTCACCTGCCTCGGCCTCCCAAAGTGCTGGGATTACATGCATGAGCCACTGCATCCAGCCTCAAAATACACTTTTTAAAAGGTCCAAAGAACACACAGCCAAGTTTATAGTGTCACTCTGGGTGGAGGCATGAAAGTGTGGAGAGAGATGTCAAGAGGAAATCTGTCTTTTTATTCTACAATGAATTTTTTGAATATTTATAAGCATAATTTAGTTTCATAACATTTAAAACAGAAAATGTTCTAATTTTACAAAATTTAGCGAACCTATGACCAAATACATGTATGTTACATTAAGATCAATTAGTTTCATTTTTTAAATTAAGCATGCTTTGAAAATGAATGGACTATCATTATCAGCCTGTCCTATACATACATATAAAATTAAAGAGCATCCAACAAAAAACTGGGAACTCATCAATTCCCAAAGATTAGTTACTTCACTTTAAAAAGTCCTTTGGCAAGATGTACATTGTTATTATTCTGCTCTCATAAGCTATGTACTAACACAAGTCTTCTATCACATACATCTTACAAATATGTAAAAACACTGTAACTACTTCACACAAAGTGTTCTCTTTTCCAGTATTTTTCAATAATTCATTAATGGCCTAGTTTCTAAAACCTTCATCTGACTCTCCTTTGCTAGCAATTATCTATCAAGTTGCTACGTTATGTCAGACACCATGCTAAATATTCTTAATAAAAAGCTGTACAAAAGCCACATCCTGCCTTCAGTAGGTGGAGCAAACAGACAAAAAAATACAAAGTAACATACAGAAATTTGAAAAGGGCAAAGTAAACAAAGAAAAGATTCCCACCATGTCTAATTTATACTCTTTGGTTTTTCTCTAATAAACAGGAAAAGGTTAAGAAATACAGTAATACATTTTTTAGAAGGAGAGAAAATAAATACCCTAATAGGGATTCAACACTGCAAGTATGATTATGGAAAATAGAACATAATCATTTAATCAGTGTTATTCATTGTCTAACAAATATACAATTATGAGATTAAAAATTATATGCTTTTTAAAAAGAATTAATTTTTAAATTAAATTAAATATTTATTTAAT
>NW_012114600.1:5459956-5466903 GCF_000951035.1 Colobus angolensis palliatus | reverse complement strand
AAAAATTGAGAGAATTATAAAACTTGAGAAGATATAAAAAAAACCAAAACAAATACTCAATTACAAAAATTGAGAGAATACCAAATCTTCGAAGATCAGGGAGGAAATGTTTTTCATAATGGACAATAACATTAGCTTAGGTAAATTTATATCCTGAATCCTCATTTCCTGAGATAAATACAGAAATAAACCAATACAAATAAAGATCTTCTGAACTTATTCCTCTTGACCTGTAACACCGGCATCTTTACATCATTTCAGTTTCAACTAGTAAGTGGTAGAGCCAAACTGGAACCCAGACAACCCAGATTCAGAGTCCATGCTCTTATTTCCAGGCTGTCTCCCAATGAATCAAAGCAAAATGTGCAAGGGTAAAGGCTTGACTTAGAAGAAAGACTGGCTATGTTGCACTTTCTAAGAGAGAAATCTCCAACATATGCCTTCCCTGGGGAATTTTAAGGATAATTATTATTTATTTTATTTTATTTATTTATTTTTTATTTTTTGAGACAGAGTCTCACTCTGTCACCCAGGCTGGAGTGCGGTAGCGCAATCTCAACTCACTGCAACCTCCACCTCCTGGGTTCTAGCCATTCTCCTACCTCAGCCTCCTGAGTAACTGGGATTACAGGCATGTGCCACCACACCTAGCTAATTTTTTGTATTTTTAGTAGAGACAGGGTTTCACCATGTTGGTCAAGCTGGTCTTAAAATTCCTGACCTCAAGTGATTCACCCACCTCGGCCTCCCGCAAGTGCTGGGATTACAGGCGCGAGCCACTGTGCCCAACCAAGGATAATTTTTCATTTCTGCCTTACCCATGAACTTTAGATTCTGACTCCTACAAATTTAAATGTACTGCCTATCCTGGTCTATTAGTAAGATTCAATAAATAGGTGAATCTAAACCTTTTTAATTAAGAATATAATAGGAGCTTGATCCTAGTTCTGCTATTTTTCAAAGCTGCTACTTCCTCCTGCAACTAAAGCCATCACCTTCACGAGCAGCTACTAGGCTGAAATCACCTCATTCCTCCCTTATCTATCAGCTGATTTAATATCAGGCTGGGGAAAAAAATCTGATGGTTGACTGCAGGGCCTGAGTAGGGAGAGTACACTTGGTCAAAGACCTCAACTAAAAGGGAATCTGTGGCCAGGCATAGTGGCTCACACCTGTAATCCCAGCACTCCGGGAGGCTGAGGCAGGCAGATTGCCTGAGGTCAGGAGTTTGAGACCAGCCTGGCCAACATGGCAAAACCCTGTCTCTACTGAAAATACAAAAATTAGCCAGGTGCGGTGGCACATGCCTGTAATCCCAGCTACTTAGGAGGCTGAGGCAGGAGAACCGCTTTAGTCCGAGAGGCAGAGGTTGCAGTGAGCCGAGACTGTGCCAGTGCACTCCAGGCTAGGCAACAGAGCAAGACTCTGTCTCAAAAAAAAAAAAAAAAAGGTGTGTGTGAGGGGATGGAATCTGTATATCTGTCTCACTTTTCTGAGGGGTGGTGAAGTGAGAATTGTTTTTAACAGCAACATTCTACATCTGTGTCACATCTGTTTACAGATTACTATATTGTTAGCAGAGTAGGAAGAACCTGCATAAAGCTTCGAGTTCAACGCTGGGAGCCACTACCAGCTGGAAATCAGACATATGGTTAAATAATAATCACCTATGTATAGTTCTGATTGCTTTCAGGTGAAGAAGGCATTGGTACAGTTTACATTAGTTCTTTTCATGCATCTATTTTAAAGGAAGAAAAACTCAGCAAAAAAGTTTATCACTATAAAAAAATAAAGCACCAATTTACTTAAATCTGGTTAAAAAGATTAGAAGTAACAGTAAAGTATGAGGTCAATTTGACAGGTTTCAAGTAGTTCTTGTACTTAAAATTCCATTTACGGATTTAACTAGATTATATCATTAAATGATCTGGCAAATTTCATATAACAACATCAATAATAAACTTGTTAATAAAGTGCTAACAAGTGCCATGGTGCCAAGTATTAATAAAGTGCCATAACAAAATGGCAGAGAAATGGCCATAACCTCACGTCTTTCCTTCATCTCTTATTGTTTTTTCAATATATTTGTGTGATTATTTAATGTCTGTCTCCCACATCAGATAACAAGCTCTATGAAAACAGGAAACCTGTGTATTCTATTCATTCCTACATACTCAGCATTTCAATATAGATGACTGACAAATACTAGGCACTCACACATTAATTAAATGACACTGCAATCATTCAATATAAAATTTACTTAAAATAAAACCTACATGAAGTATCTAAAACATACTTTTTTAACCAATCTTAATCTCTTATTTGTGTGCTTTTTACAATGGAAGAGAAAGATCCTAGGATACAACTTTTTAAGGCAGAGCAACAAAGATACTGCTTAGGCAGACATGTTTATCAATATTATAACTTAATCTTACAGATATCCTGGATTCAATAAACCATTTTCTTAATAAGCTAGGGATTGCCTTAATCCACTTAGCAATAAGAAGTAACTGAAGGTTCTTCCCCATAATTTATATACTTTCCGGAAACTTGTGTGCTTCTTAAATTCAATATTTCTACCATAAGTATTCTCTATGTGTTTAAGCTGCAAAACTGTAAGTATTTAAGTATCATAATGGTCTAAACAACTGTGAATTTTAAAACTGGGTAAAATCAAATCAAAATTAAAGATGTAACCTTGCTTCAGAACATTTGTATATAAAAAAAGAAACAAAATCAAGGTTTGTCACCACAGAACACTACCAAAGAACAGCCCCACTGAATAAATAGTTCCCATTTTCCCCTTGAGTTCATATGCCTCAAATTTATTTCTGTTTAAGTATCAGTTACAATAGATAAATTGGCTTAAGACACAAATTGCTATTTAATGATGCACTCTATCTCATTTCTCAAACTCTAAATGCTGCCTACAAGTTGAAAGTGATAACGCCACTGCATTTCTGCTGGCAACAGACTTGGCTCCATTAAGAGCTGGCAACCTCTATTCTTTCTTATAGATAAAAGAGTTCCATACAACTGAATATATTAAACTGGTATCTCAACAGAAATTACTAAAAATTTTTCATTCTTAACAGGGTTTTTATTTTACCTGTTCCATAGGAATATTTTTTCATGTTCAAAAGGAAAATAGTGCCCGTATTGATTTCTATTTATTAATTTAATTATTTAACTGGAATTATATGTAACTCTTCAGAGACTCATATGTGTAAAAGTCAGGTTTAAATTTTTAAAAAAAAAAAGGACACTGGGGGAAAAAACTTACCGGCAAGAACAATCTCTGTGAAGCACATGGTTTAAAGAGTTTTTTCCACTCTGCTGCATTCTCACTTGGAAAGGTTATGGGGTATAACGTATAATTAAATGTTTGTAGAAATGACCAGCTGTCAAGCTAAAACAATTAAAAAAAAAAAGTATAGTTTCACCCTGAATTTTCTCTGTAAAATCATAAAACAACAGATTATAAAACAAAACAGCTAAAAATTAAGATAATACACATTTTGTGCTGTAAAATTAAGGGAAAGATTCTTCTGTTCCACCATGGTATTTGTTTTCATTTAAAATCTAAAAATCAAAATAAGATCCTGGAAAGACTTTACCATTAAGATCTGAAGCATAATGAAAGTTATCAGGGTCCAACTCCCCAAATCAGAAAGGTGAAAGACCCTTGCAAATTTGTCTTCCTCAGCTTTACCTAATGTATAAATTCTCTTAACCCATTAACAAGCTAAAATCAGAAAAATTAAGCACTAATTTTATTACTACCATATATATGACAGATGCTTCCAAAGTCAGACCAAATGTGAAACTAGTTAAAAAATATTTGTCCATCAATTCATAGCTTTAATATGCCTGAATATTTCTGATAATAAAATATTCTGATAAATACATAGCCAATGCCAATTTTTAAAAAATTACTACAAAAAGCAAAATATATCTGAAAATCTAAGATGAACATGTTTACACTTAGTACCGTAAATGGATTTCAAGATACTAAATTGTTTCAAATCTAGTTTAAGTAATATCTCTCATTCTTATTTCAACAGAATTACTCATTCAAATTTCCTAAAGAGCAGTAAGAAACAATCTATGGGGGGGAAAACTAAGTAGTTTATATACAGGCTGAATATGATCTCTTTTGAATTATGATTGTGTTTAAGTCATTTTTAAAACAGTATCTTCCAACAGAGTTTAAGGGAATGCCTTTACTTCCAACACTCTGCTTTGGTGTCTCTGATTATTTTATTTTATTTATTTTATTTTATTTTATTTTTTTGAGACAGGGTCTCACTCTGTCACCCAGGCTGGGCAGTAACATGATTATGGTTCACTGCAGCCTTGACTTCCCAGGCTCGGGTGATCCTCCCATCTCAGGCCTCTCAAGTAGCTGGGACTACAGATGCACGCCACCACATCCAGCTATCTACGAATTATTTTAAAATACTAGCACTGTAATTTCCCGGCTCCACTTATTAATCACTTAAAGATCTTTTCAATACCAACTTCAAAATAAAATCTTAGGCCAGGCGCGGTGGCTCAAGCCTGTAATCCCAGCACTTTGGGGGTTTGAGGTGGGAGGATCACTTGAGGCCAGGAGTTAAAGACCAGCCTGGGCAACTCTTTTTTTTGTAGAGACTGTTCTCTACAAAAAAGTAAAATAAGAATAAAATAATTGTAAAAACAATGGATTTGAACTATACAGCTATTTTTAAGTTGTAATCAAAGGCTGTTATATTATCTCTATAGTTCTTTGCAACACTACTATTAATTTCATAAATTTCAAATGCAGTTATTGAGAAGTCACATTATTTTTTTGCAGATAATCTTACAGCACCATCTTCTGGTATAAGATCACTGTGCATAGTCTAACAATCAGAAAATAACAATCATGGTTACTATCCTAGTTTTATTATATTTAGTACAACTTTACAGTACATGAAATTTAAAAATTCAAGATCTAACAACAAACTTGGTAACCAAAGAGAGATGTTCTCTGTTAAACAAGAGCAGAGGTTACCTAACACTGGGCTTATTAATGCAATCAGTTGTGGGAGACAAAACTAAATTTAAAACAGAATTTTTAAAAGGTTCGGAAAAGGGAAGGCTAAAAAGAAAACTAAGTTTACCAGATCAACAGAATAGAACAGTGACCGGTAATAGCTGTCAGACTTCTAAGACTGAAGTGTTGGCATATGGTAATGGCTACAGCAGTACTGCCGCCTATACCAAAGGTAAGAGGAAACAGCTCCAAATGAGGCAAAGGCTTAAATCAGACATGTAGGAAGAATAAATTCCATCCCACCAGATACCATATGAAAAATACATGACAAAAATATATACATATAAATGTACACATATACTCATATCATAAAAGACATGATATCCCTTAATGTTTAACTGAGTCCTAATGAGATATACAGGAATAAACAGTAAGTCTATACTCCTAGAGGGAATAGTGTTTGCTCAGAAGTCATTGTTTTTAGCTAACATTTTACTGCTTACTTCATGCCAGGATCTACTAAGAATTTTCAACAGATCTCTTTTAAATTAACTTAGTTAAGTCTGTTTATTATCTTATTCAGCTGAGAGAACTTGTATTTGAAAGTTAACTAAATGGCTAGTAGTTAAGTACTGCACAAGACGTAAAGCTACACAGAAAGTTTGATTCCAGAGCAAGCCAACTACAGTGACTTGCAATTTAGATATACAACTAATCTACATGAAACTGGTAAACGGTAGTACATACTGATGTCGTCTAAATGCACACTCAGAGAATTTAAATAGTCTGACTTTTCTACTGATCCCACAATTTGAAATACTGGAAACATGCAGGAAGTTTTAAAGTTAACTTCCAATAACACCATAATAGATAACATTTACTATGTGTCAGCCACTGTTCTAACTCATTTACTCCTCCCAAAAGTCCCAAGACATTGGTAGTGCTATCATTTCCATTTTACAGGTTGAAACCAAACAGGCTGCAGAGTCTATGCTCTTAACTGCAACTCCATGTTGTCCCTAAGGTATATCATAATTTAGATTCTATGTATTCTATGAATGTACAACTACAAAGTAACATCTGCTTCCTGGAATGGCAATCTAAGGAGATGATGTGCACTACTTAGTGCATTGTTATTTTACTTTATTGTCATGTCAACTGGTTTGACCTATTGTAACGCTGTTAAACAGAATAATACGAACACACTTCTAGATAAATCTAGATAGGTAGATTCCTCTAATATTCTAGATTATTCTAAATAGAAAAATTCTTTATAGTTCAATTTAGTTTTTAATAAAAAACTAAATTGAAAAGCCAACAATTTAGAAGGTTTTTAGAGAAATGTTAACAACTACCCATATTAGTGACTTACCTTGAAATACTTCCTTCTCATTCGAGTCATATTCATCAACATAACTCCAGAGTTTACTCCAGTTTTTCCATAGTATGGATGCCTAGCAAAGCGATTATACCATCCTATTCGAGGTTCCTCATGTTCTGGTGCCATTGCAGCAATTTGTGTGGAATTAAATTTCTTTAGTAAAGACCAAATATCATCAACTGGTCGTAAAAAAAGGATATCAGTGTCGACATACAATAGTGAATCAACTTCTTTCAGGATTAACTACAAGGAGAGATATTTGAATGATTAACTATAATTCTATTTTAAAAAGAAACATAAAAGCACCTCTAATTGTATAAGATACATCTAAGAGATTAGCTAATTTATATTATTTTAAGGTAATCTTTCCTAAATCTGTCATTTTTAACAATAGCATATATATAAAGATACTATGCTAACCTTCACATTAACTTTCAGAGAAGATATTAAAAACAAACCAAAACAAATACTCAATTACAAAAATTGAGAGAATATAAAATTGAGAGAATAAAAAATTGAGAGAATATAAAACAAATACTCAATTATAAA
>NW_012114600.1:5432857-5458481 GCF_000951035.1 Colobus angolensis palliatus | reverse complement strand
AAAAAAAAATAAAATCTTAGTCACTTTAACATATAACAGTGTTCTTTCATGTACTAACAGCATGTTCCATAAAATATTTGATATACTTTCATCAAAAGAAAAACCAAACATTCTCAGTGATGATTACAGTCAAAGGAAAACTAAGTTTAAAAATATAGTATATGTTATACAAACAATTCAGCCAGGTGTAAACACAACACAGAGGCTGCATCTAAGATAATGCAATGCATGTTTTACTTTTCTATTATATTTTCAAAGATTTCCATAATTGGCAGCAGTCTATGACTATTCTCTAAACCCCTAGGACAAGATTAATTCCTCAGTATTTTAAAAAACAATCCAGATAGAGACCAAGTTCACAAAATTATCTAACAAAAATACAGATACTAAAAATATTTAAGTAAAAAGGTATACTTTCATATACCACTTAAACAGTAAGAAAACTTTTCTGCCAAAAACTAAAAGGTATAGACGTTTTTGGCAGAAAACTAAAAGAGCTAAGCTCATAACTAGTATTTTTGCACTAAATATGCAAAATGAACTGATTTAACCTGAAAAAACATCAAATGTATTTTTTACAGTTAGACCAAACATAAAAATCCAAATGAATTTAAAAGCTTAAGTGGATAGATGTAAACAGACGATAGAGAGGGAGAACAAAAATACGAATGAATGATCATTAGCATCACCTTTACCACCATCTCAGAACAAAAGGTAGTGAGATTTCAGGTGAATTTTCTTTTTCTTATATGTTTTCTTCTGCCTGTATCTGTTCTCTTATTATACTGTACAGTAATATTTTGTTGTTGTTAAGGAAGTTACAAGGCTGACCTGATTAAAGAGTATATATTCCATTGTAACAGCTAGGTATGGTCATATGACTAAATTCAGACCAATGGGATAGTGGCAGAAATGTCACAATGACTTCTAGATAGTACCCTTAAGAGAAGGATACTGCCCTTTTTCACTCCCTGTCCTCATGTTGAATTGAATATGGGTGCATTGGTTGGAGTCTGAGTAGTCATCATGGACTATCAAGCAGAAGCCTCATGTTGAAAATGGCTTAGCCACAGTCAGACAAGGCCAGAGTATCTGAAAATAAAGAACTGCCATATAATCCAGACAACCTACTTTCATGGGAGAGAGAAATAAACTTAAATCCTGTTTAAGCCACTGCTATTTTGGGTTTTCTGCCACTGTTGCCAAATTGATTTTAACTAATACAAAACCAAAATAAATAACTTACTTATCAGAACCAGAAGCCACTTCCTGCCATATTATTAATCAAGAATTCTCTCCCCTCAAAACAGGATTAAAACCTTTATATAAGCTCTGATTAAGGCACTCCCAAGGAAAGGATATAGACAAAATAAATCATAGGACTTCTTAGTCACAGCATCCTGGAACTAGAGTCACTAAAATAAAACCTCCATGTTTCACCAAGAACTTACTTTTAAGTAGCCCACTGCCGTTCAAAAATGAACCTTCCTCTTTCACCTTAGATCTGGACTCAGATGGAAGTGGTTCAAGGAGCACTCCTCACTTTAAAAGGACGGTGTTACAGAACAAATATTTTTGTGCAGTGAAGAAATAAAACAACTGATATGGTATAGCTCTGCGTTGCCACTCAAATCTCATCTCAAACTGTGATTCCCACGTGTCGAGGGAAGGACCTAGTGGGAGACGATTCGATCATGAGGGCTGTTTCCCCCTTACTGTTCTCGTGATAACCATCAGTTCTCACGAGATCTGATGGTTTAAAAGTGTGGTGTTCTTTCTTTCTCTCTTCTGCTGCCATGTAAGACATGCCTTACTTCCCCCTTTGCCTTCCGCCATGATTCTAAGTTTCCTGAGGCCTCTCCAGCGATGCTGAACTGTGAGTCAATTAAACTTCTTTTCTTTATAACTTACCAAGTCTCAGGTAGTTCTTTCTAGCAATGTGCAAACAGACTATTACAACAACATTCTATTATAGTATATTATTAAATATTCAACTCTACAACCTTGACTGTGTCTCAAATACTTACTCTGTCTTTAAAGCTACGATGTAGCTGATCTTCAGCAAAAATATGGAATTGAAGAGGTTTCATGCTGAAAATGATAGCTGACTTCAACATGGTCATAGTTTCTTCCAGTCTTTCACCACAGGCAACTACAGCTAGATGCATTTTCTCAACAGGCTGTATTTTCAGACTGTACCTAATTGGAAAGAAAACCACATTTTCCAACAGTTTTAGTATATGTTTACAACATGGTACTTCCATCATGTTCAAAAAGTAAAGTTCAAGGCCAGATGTGGTGACTCACGCCTGTAGTCCCAGCTACTTGGGAAGCTAAGGCAGGAGGATCACTTGAAACCAAGAGTTCAATGCTGCAATAAGCTATGACTGCATCACTACACTCCAGCGTGGACAATGGAGCCAGACCCTGTGAAAGACAGAGAAGAAAAGGACGAGGATGGAAAGAGGAGAGAGGGAAAGGGAAAAGGAGAGAAGGAAAAAAAAAGAAAGAAAGAAAGAAAAACTGAAGTTCAAAATTTTTATTTATAAAACAAATGAGGCCAAGTCTGCAATCCCAGAGCTTTGAGAGGCCAAGGCAGAAGGATCACTTCAGCCCAGGAGTTTAAGACCAGCCTAGGCAACATACCGAGATCTCATCCCTACAAAAAATACAAAACTTAGCCAGGAGTGGTGGCATGTGCCTGCAGCCCCAGCTACTCAGGAGGCTGACGTGGGAGGATATTTTGAGCCCAGAAGATAGAAGCTGCAGTGAGCTGTAATTGTGCCACTTTACTCCAGACAGAGCAAGATCCTGTCTCGAAAAAAATAATGTATTTATTTAAAAAATAAGTAAAGGGCAAAGGTCAAATTACAAAACATTTTTAAAATGTTGAATCAATCACGTATTTCCACACTTTCAACCAGCTCTTCTCACCATTTTCCTCCTTTCAAACTACAGAACACACAAAAAATGACTACTTTCTCAATTCTCCCAAGAATACATAACGAGTACCATTGTGGCTGCCAGTAAATAAATTAATTCATTACTATGCCTTAGGAAATTAGAGCTTAATTCTCTCAAGGAACCCACTGAGAAAGGTTGATTTGAGGTCTTTCATTCAATTTTTTAAAAATATTGTTTTTTAAAAAAAAATCTTAGGCCGGGCGCGGTGGCTCAAGCCTGTAATCCCAGCACTTTGGGAGGCCGAGACGGGCGGATCACGAGGTCAGGAGATCGAGACCATCCTGGCTAACCCGGTGAAACCCCGTCTCTACTAAAAAATACAAAAAATTAGCCGGGCGAGGTGGTGGGCGCCTGTAGTCCCAGCTACTCGGGAGGCTGAGGCAGGAGAATGGCATAAACCTGGGAGGCGGAGCTTGCAGTGAGCTGAGATATGGCCACTGCACTCCAGCTTCTTACTTCATCTGAAACCTCTCCCCATACCACCTCTCACCAACCAACAGTTCACTGTAAAGCAAACTCAGTCATAATTTCATCCATAAATATTTCAGTATTACATCCAATCTTAAACCATGCTGACTACAAGAAAAAATTTCCTTCACATTAATAATACACATTCAGTCCCATTTACCAAATATCCAGCAAGATGTAAACACTTCTAAGATGGTCTAAAACATGCTAGTCAAACATTAGTACGTCTTTAGAATCTACTTCTAACACAGAGCAGCAGTGTATACCAACAGGCTTAAGTAACCTTTAATACCTCTTGCTTCTGCTATGCCACTTCTTTCACATGTCTGGTGTTAGCATAAGCTTCGGTCTTTTTACTTTTTCTTCTTCTTTTTAGAGACAGGGTCTCCTCACTCTATCACCTATGATGGAGTGCAGTGGCGCATTCATAGCTAACTGCAGCCTCAACCACCCAGGCTCAAGCCATCTTCCCATCTCAGCCTCCCAAGTAGCTGGGACCACAGACGTGCACCATGTCCAACTAATTTTTTTTTTTTTTTGTAGAGATGGGGTCTCACTATGTTGCCCAGACTAGCCTCGAACTCCTGGCCCCAAGGGATCCTCCCACCTCAGCCTCCCAAAGTGCTGGGATTACAGGAATGAGCCAGCGCGCCTGGCCAGCTTGGGTCTTTTTAAAGCTCTCTATTATTTTCCATTGACAGTAATTTGAAACAAGCAATGTCTCTTCCCTTGTTTGTACCCTCTATCCTTTGTCCTCTTTTGTGCTGAGCCCATCAGTTCATAACACTGAAACTAATGATGGAGGGGAGACTTAAACTATCAGTGGAGGGGAGACTATCTACGCTTTCTACGTCTATAAAGCAGGGACAGGAATCCAGTTCATCTCAAAAACAGTGGAAGCCACAATGACAAGTTAAAAACTAGGCAATAAAGACACAACAATTTTTAGAGAATTCTAAATTACCTCATCTTTCTAGTGACTGCCTCCAGATCCTACTTCTCTCTACAGCATCATGATTTAAGAATCATTAATGGGCTCAGATTGCTTTACTGGCCCATAGCTAGATCTTGCCCCAAAGTCAAAGGCCAAGAGAAGATTTTAAAAGTAAGGCATTAGATAGTCATATGCTGTTTTGTACAGCATCAGCTACATACACAGTTAAGAAGTATATTAAACCTTAAGAAAAAACAGCCTCAAAGCCGGGTATGGTGGCTAACACCTGTAATTCCAGTACTTTGGGAGGCCAAGTCGAGAGGAGAGCTTGAGATCCGGAGTTCAAGACCAGCCTGGGTAACATAGCGAGACCCAGTATCCACACACACAAAAAAACTAGCTGGGTGTGGTGGTGCACACGTGTACACCTAACTACTCAAACGCTGAGGCAGGAGGGTTGCTTGAGTCCAGCAGTTCGAGATTGCAGAGACCTGTGATCATGTCACAGTGCACTGCAGCCTGGGTGCTGGGAGATGTCTTAAATAATAATATACCCAAATGTTTCTCAAGAAAAAAAATCCCTCTACAAATCAGTCTCAGGAACTCCTCCCAGGTATTTTAGCAAGGATCGTTTTAGTCATACTGCCAGCACTCCTTTCACCAATTTCTACAGGAGTACTGTCAACTACATCACATTTCCTTTTCTGTTTGGGATCCTTCTGAGTGAAAGTATTATATACAGTACAGGCTCAACTCCTAAACTAACCACAAAAAACACAGTTAAAATATGTCTCTGACAACCACCCTACCCCTAGACCCGAAAGACAGGAAAATCAATTGCAACTGGAAAAAAATCTAAAATAAGCTTCTACATGATAAGAAGTGATAACTAAAACCTTCTAAGCAGTTATAGGGAAGCAGTCATTCAAATTATGTTGGCCCCAATTGAATGGCGGAATCTTGCCAGGGTCTACAAAAATCTTTCTTTTGATCACAATATGAACAGGAAAAAAGTCAATGTGGATTTAAAGAAATGTAATAGAAAAGGAGATTTTAAAGTCAAACTTATTTTTCTACAGACATACGATTAGAAGAAATTCTTCAGATGATTCAAAGATAATATCTGAGGGCTCCCATGGTTAAAGCTGGCATAACCTGCATATGAAAAGTATGACAGTAATGAATGATAGCGTATTAAATTTATAAAGTGAACCCTGGCTGGGCATGGTGGCTCACACCTGTAATCCCAGCACTTTGACAGGCCAAGGTGGGTGAATCATTTGAGGTCAAGAGTTTGAGATTAAGCTGGCCAACATGGTGAAATCCCGTCTCTACTAAAAATACAATAATTAGCTGGGCGTGGTGGCACACACCTGTAGTCCCAGCTACTTGGAAGACTGAGGCAGGAGAATTGCATGAACCCAGGAGGCAGAGGATGCAGTGATCTGCGATCATGCCCCTGCACTACAATCTGCGCAACAGAGCAAGACTGTTTCAAAAAAATAAAAACAAAGTGAACGCATCAGTCAAAAAATGATATTAAATAAAGGGGTAAGGAGAAGGAACTCTTTTTTTTTTAAAGATGAATACCAACCAATAAATGCAGAAGAAATGAGAGAATTATAAAATTCACTATTTTGCAATCACCACTGTAACAGATAATCTAGACAAAAATAATCAGTGGATGCTAAAACTACATACTAACAAAGTATTTCCCCCATATATTATACAGGAGATAAAAGTACTGGTACAGTGTAGAAATGCAAGAACATCACCTTAATCTTGTGATCAAAGTTAATATTAAACTTATGGCTTCAGAAGTCTCCTGATAGCATGCACAAAGAAGAACAAAGTATCCCATGCAGTAATTGTGCCAAAAATCCTGAATCTAATAATAAGTGGACAGTCGGCAAATCAAAATTAAGGGACATTCTGCAAAACAAAAACAAAAATATCACAAAAGATACCAAAAACAGCACCCCTTCTCATCCCAAAAAAGGCTGGAGAACAGTTCTAGAATAAAGGAGACTAACTCAGCCTGAGTTGAATGCAATGTATGGTCCTTGACTGGGTCTTGAATGGGGAGGAAAAGATACAAAGGACATTAACAGGAAAATAAGAAAATATGAATAGGAATATATATTCTATGAACAGTGTTAAATAACTTAAAGTGACAATTATGGCTGTATTAAAGTATGTCCCTGTTCTTAGGAGACACATGCTGAATCTATGTATTTAGGGGTGTGTCATAATGCCTGCTGTCTCTCAAATGGTTTGGCAGAAAAAGAAAAGTGGTAAAATGTTAGTAATAAATATCTAGGTGAAAAATGTATGGTATGCTTACTGTACTATTCTTGTAACCTTTGTATATTTGAAATTTATCAAAGTAAAAAGTTGGGAGGTAGGGGTTTATCATTAAAAAAACTTAAAGAATGCTTTACATAACAAATTTAGATGCAAATACTGTTAACAACAAATTTCTGAATCTTAGGAATTAACTTCTGATTTTTTTTTTTTTTTTTTTGAGACGGAGTTTTGCTGTGTCGCCCAGGCTGGAGTGCAGTGGCGCGATCTCGGCTCACTGCAAGCTCCGCCTCCCGGGTTCACGCCATTCTCCCGCCTCAGCCTCCAAGTAGCTGGGACTACAGGCGCCTGCCACCACGCCCGGCTAGTTTTTTTGTATTTTTAGTAGAGATGGGGTTTCACCATGTTAGCCAGGATGGTCTCGATCTCCTGACCTCGTGATCCACCCGCCTCGGCCTCCCAAAGTGCTGGGATTACAGGCTTGAGCCACCGCGCCCGGCCTAACTTCTGATTTTAAGCAAATTTCTGCTATAAAGGAATAATTATATTTTCGATTTTGTTTTATTTCACAGTATAATCTCCAGTGTGTTCTTATAGCCTATTATTAAATTAGTATTCTCTATTTAAAAAGATACATAAGGCAGGGTGCGGTGGCTCAAGCCTGTAATCCCAGCACTTTGGGAGGCCGAGGCGGGTGGATCACGAGGTCAGGGGATGGAGACCATCCTGGCTAACACGGTGAAACCCCGTCTCTACTAAAAATACAAAAAATTAGCCGGGCGTGGTGGCAGGCGCCTGTAGTCCCAGCTATACTGGAGGCTGAGGAAGGAGAATGGCGTAAACCCAGGAGGCGGAGCTTGTAGTGAACCGAGATCACACCCCTGCGCTCCAGCCTGGGCAACACAGCCAGACTCCATCTAAAAAAACAAAAACGAAAAAAATTAGACTACAAACTACCACTGACGTATACGAAGTCAAAGTAAACAAATTTCAAATAACCATCTACTCAAACTAAAAGAGAAACGCCATGAAGCTATCTTTAAAAACCTGCAGTTGAACAAAATGGAAAGCTTTTTTGCTTAGCCTGTTGTGCTTAAAAAGAAAAACAACACCTTCTTCTCTTACTATTAGAAGAGTTGTTCCCAGCAACACACAATGGACTAAAAGAAAGAAAGAAAGAAAAAAAAAAGAGTTGTGTTAAATTATCACACCGGGCAAAATTACTTTCATGAGTTGCATGTAAAACACTTCCAAAACAAAATACTTAAAAAAAACTCTAGGATTTTTATATAAAGTATTAAAAAATAAAATCTAAAAATCCAACATGAAATATAAGCATTAATTTCTAAAATATAATTTTAAATAACCAGTAAAAATATATCTCTTAAAACTAGTATGAACTACTCAAAATAATACAGCTAAGATTAAATTCACCTATGACCGCATAATTCACAAATCTAAAATCAATTCCCACCATAAAGATTAAATATTTTAAATAACTGATTTTTTAAAAAGCTCAAGTCATACAAAAATTAGTACATTAAAACAAAATATTTTTTATATTTTCATAATTCTAAAATTTAGAGTTTGTATAATGAAAGTAAAAAACAAATTAGAAACTTATTTGCAATCAATGGCAAAACCAAATATATTATTCTAAGAGTTCACAAAATAAACATTAAAAATTCAATAGATAAATATCAATATCAAATAGATGATATACAGAACAAAAGAAAAAAGCTAAATAAATGTGGAAATACATTCAACAAATAATCAACAAAAAGCTATCATTTTAATAAGTGATAAAATTATAATTCCCAATAATGCTAAGGTTATGATGACCCCAAATACACTCACACAATGCTGGTGCAGGCTTATAGCCAGATAATTTTTAAAACACAATTTAGTGATATAATTCATTCTTTTTAACAAATATTTGAACTCCTTTCATATAGGCACTGGGATAGGCAAGAAAGCCACAATCTTCACCACACAATTTGCAGCCTGTTGTGAAAAGACTAATTTTTAAAACAATAAGAAAGCATGGTAATTGTTTTAATAGAAAAAAACTGAGATTGCTAAAGAGGCTCACAACACAAACATCTAACCTACTGTGACCTAGTCTAACCTGGTATTGGGGAAAGCTTCCCAAACGATCCTGTTAATCATTTGTTTCTCACTGGTTCCCAAACACCTTGCTAGGCATGGGACTTAAATGATAACACCACATGGTATCAGCCTGCAAAGTTAAAGGTCTAGAAGTAAAGATTCACAATCACAACAGATGTGGTAAATACAATAACCAAGAGGAGACAGAGAAGGGAGATGAGGTGAGCAGTGAGAGGAAACTACAATCGTTTGAGAAGTGATGGGAAGTGATGAGTACAACCGTTAAGGGAGAAGGAAAGCAGCAGCAGCCAGGAGCAACAGTGTGAAAGGAGACAAGACGAGTTAATGTAGACTGACATGTGGAGAAAGTCCATTGTAAACATGATACAAAACACAGATGAAGGAAAGTCTGAGGAGCTAGACTTGTTCAGGTTTGAACATGAGTCTCTGAGGCATCTGAATCAGCAAGGTAAAAATGACCAATATGCAACTGGAAATACAGGTCTGGCTCTCAGAAAAGAACTCTGAATTGGAGCTATCAGTTAAACAAATTATCCTATAACTATTCAGGGAATGGAGAGAGAAAAGAGCAGAGTCCTAAGAAATGCAGATTATTTAGAAAGCAGAGTTGGAGAGAGATCAAAGAGCTGAGTAACTGGTCTGGTCTCAAAAGCCAGAGGCTACCAGAGCTGACAGAAAAAGGAAGCAGTAAACAGTGCCAAATGGGTAAGAAAAGTAAGATTAAGCCCCAAAACAGTAATTCAGAGGTGGGGTGATGGGAATAACAGTCAGGTGGTAGATAGTTGAGGTGTGAAGTTCTTTTTATTTAAAGAAGTAAAACCAAGGCTGAGCACAGTAGCTCACGTCTGTAATCCCAGCAGTTTGGGAAGCCGAGGCAGCAGGATCACTTGAGCTCAGTTGTTCATGACCAGCCTGGGCAACACAGCGAGACCTCATCTTGACTAGTATTTAAAAAAAAAAAAAAAAAAAAAGATTCGGGTATGGTGGCATGCACCTGTAGTCCCAGCTACTTAGGGGACTCAGGCAGGAGGATCACTTGAGCCCAGGAGGTCTAGGCAGAAATGAGCCCTGGTGGTGCTACTGCACTCCAGCCTGGGCAACAAAGTGAGACCATCTCAAAAAAATGAACAAACTAAACAAAACCCAGAAGTAAAACCAGTAGGTACTCTTTCGCCCAGGCTGGAGTGCAGCAATGTGATATTGGTTCACTGTAACCTCTCCCACCCAGGTTCAAGTGATTCTCATGCCTCAGTCTCCCAAGCAGCTTGGACTACAGGTGTGCGCCCCCATGCCTGGTTGATTTTTGTATTTTTAGTAGAGATGGGGTTTCACCATTTTGACCAGGCTGGTTCTCGAACTCCTGACCTCAAGTGATCTGCATGCCTTGTCCTCCTAAAGTGCTGGAATTACAGGCATGAGCCACACCCCTCTGGCCAGTGGGGTAGGTACTCTTAAAAGAAGCTTGCTGATGAAGGAAAAGAGAGGATTGAAAGCAAACTGTTGTGGGAATTTTGATTTTGTTTTAAGGCCATAAAGCCAGGCACAGTGGCTCATGTCTATAATCCCAGCACTTTGAGAGGCAATGGAATAGTGTGATGCCACTGACACGAGAAATATGAAGACCATACTACACTGAAAAGTATTAAAATTTTAAGCTCAGAATTCAAGATTAGGCTGGGGGTGGTGGCTCACACCTGTAATTTCAGCATTTTGGGAGGCCGAGGCGGCCAGATCACCTGAGATCAGGAGTTTGAGACCAGCCTGAGCAACATGGTGAAACCCCGTCTCTACAAAAAACAGCCGGGTGCAGTGGCAGATGCCTGTAGTCCCAGCTTAGGAGACTGAGGTAGGAGAATCGCCTGGGCCCAGGAAGCAGCGGTTGCAGTGAGCCAAGATCATGCCATTGCACTCCAGCCTGGGAGACAGTGAAATCCTGTCTCAAGGTAAAAGAAAAAATTCAAGATTAGTCTACACCAGAATCACAAGTATGTAAAAGCATATGATGTATATGAATGATGAAAACACTTGTAATAGAAGTTGAGGCAATTTTATTTTTTATATTATTTTATGTTCACTGTATAATAAATTAATCAGGAGAATATGATCCCCCAGGTAAGATTTGATCTAAGTTATACAAATAATTCAAGCTGGGAAAGTAAGGTACCCAACTAAGGGCCCCCTGGTGCCAGGCAGAATGTGACATCAAAAGTGGCAGTAAAGGGGGATTCCAAAGAAGCTTTACCAGTATGAAAGTAGATACTGAGATGGAGGGCAAGAATGATTTGGCAGGTGTATGGCATTTGGCCTTGTATGCATATTTGAAACAGGGTGATTAAATGTGAGGGAATCCTTAGTTCTAAATAAGAAACTAAGTTTGAGAGATTTTTACATAATTATATGACACAAAATATTTACTTTTTTGTGTGTAACAGCATGATATAATGGATGCAACGTTACGGGTAGAAAGTATAACAGAGGAAAGGCATATAATTTCTGAAGTCTCAAATTTAGGTTACAGGCACAAGGTTTACAACATTATGTATCCATCCACATATAATTTATTCCATGGAATACCTGGGAGCATTAGGAAAATGAGTTAGAGGAGCCAAAACAAAAGGAATGGTAAGCAGAGAATCCAGGATTCCGACTAGGTAAATTTCCCTGGGACATTCCTGCAGTCAATAAGGAGGAAAGGCTATTATTACTCATGCTGTAATTCACAAAAAGGTCTGGGTTGTATAAATCAGAGTATGCTGAAGTTTTCAAGTTTACCCAGCTTTGAGCTAGTGGAATTACATGGCAAGGCAAAGTGGCTCTTGTCAATACTATATTCATTTGCAAATATTCATAAGAATGAAAACATAAAAAGCTTCAATTATCCAAAATTACAACCAAACTGAAAGGTTAGATTATCTTTAAAAGTTAATTTTCAAAAAGTGGAATATTATCACTTGGCTCATATTAAAATTTCAATCACCCAATCTCTTCCACAGCAACAGGATATAATTAAACTATCTGATTTGAACCTATTCCCTGCCAGTTCTTCATGGGATGCACACTGTATTGAGAATGCAAGAATTTACAAATATGTACAATTAATAGATACTTAAAATGCAGTTCTTACAGAGAGTAGAATGGTGGTCACCAGGCACTGGAGGTGAAGGGGTGGGAGAGAGTAGGTGATGGAAAGATGTTGACCAAAGAATACAACACAAACTTCCAGTCAGAAAGAATAAGTTCTCAAGATCTACTGCACAGCAAGGTGACTACAGATAATTATGTTTATTTCAAAACTGCTAAGAGAACAGGTTTCAATTGTGCCCATTACAAAAAAAAGACAAATATGTAAGATGATAAATATGTTAATGAGCTTGATATAATCAGTCCACAATGTATACAGACACCAAAACATTGCTTTATGCCCCATAAATTCCTACAATTATTGTCAATTAAAAATAAATTTTTTAATTAAGAGTTTTTAAAAATGAAGTTCTTCCTATCTGAAACACTTCACCTCCTGTCCTTGAAACTAGCTAATTTCCAGATCATTATCTAGTCACTACCTCCAGGAAGTCTTTCCTGATGCCTTAAGATGACTCATCACAGCAACAACTTGTCACACTCTATTGTAATTTCAGGTTTACTAGTGTGAAACTCCCACCAGAATGTAAGCTCCAGAAGGATGGAGCTACATTAACCTGACCCAAGAGTCTGGTGCTTACCACCTAGCACAGCATGTTGCAAATATAATGAGAATTAATATTTATTTTATTTGTTTTTTTGAGACAGGGTCTTGCTCTGGGCTGAAGTACAGTGGCACGATCACAGCTCACTGCAACCTCAACCTCCAGGGCTCAAGCAATCCTCCCACCTGAGCATGCATGCCAACATGCCTGGCTAATTTTTAAAATTAAAAAAAATTTTTTTTTTAATTTTAGAGACAGAGTCTTGCTTTTGTTGCCTGGGCTGGTCTTGAACTCCTGGGTTCAAGCAATATTCCGGCCTCAGTCTCCCAAAATGCTGAGATTACAGGCGTGAGCCACCATACCCAGCCTAGACTATTTAAATGAATCATAAAGATGCAGTAAAAGTAGATACTCTTCAAATAAATTTTACTCTTGGGAAGAGCATTTCAACCCTTTCTCCCACTCCCCTCTGCCACTCTATCAAGGAGATAGTCTGAGAGTCACCGCCTTATCCTATTCTTATCAATACTTGTTTCTTTCACTGAAGATTAGAGCAGGAAGGGACCTAAGAGGTCAGGCAACCCAATACCTTCATTATCCAGAGAAGCAAATAAAGATAAACTAGTCAGTAACTTAAAAGGTCAATAAACATTAAAGGAAGTAGTAGCCAGAAGCTGCTCCTCCGCCGTTTGCTCCTCCATTAAATACTTATCTTTATCCTCCTATTCCCCAATGTTCAACCTCTCTACTAATAACTAATATAATCCTTCTCCAGTTGTCCCTATCCACTACAGTATACCAGCTTTAATTTAGATATGTGCCTTATATATATTTATATCATATATAATTATATTATATATTATAGATGGTAATATATATTATATAGATCTGTAAACATCAGTAGAAGCCTATTTTTATCCCAGTTTATCATTTTAACAACTGTTACCAAAAGTTAGATCATAAATTTTCTTAAGAACAGTGGCTTATCTTAATAACATCTAAGAAAATTTAAAGCATTTATACACAGTATGTACTAAAAAATAGTGATAACAACCACAAAATGGAAAAAATGGAAAACCCAATCAGAAAATAAATTATTTGTATAATATCATAAGAAACATTTTTACATCCTATTAGTCAAAGGTTTTATTATCAACTATCTAACCTTACCTACACTGATCTACCAATTAAATATTAAGTGCCTACCTAAAAGCCGCTTCCCAAAAGCAGTTCATTCCACAAACATCAGAGGGCAGCATCCAATAGGGATTCCAGTAACACAGAGAGAAATCTTTACACCTAACAGAGTAAGACAGAAATAAGAGTCCTATGTGAGTATTTTGGTTTGGAACTAACAAGGAATTTACTCAGTAACACGGTAACTTACTGTTCTATTTTAAAGCAAATAAAATTGAAAATCCAAATTGCTATGATAAAGATTTTGGAAAACTGATTTCTCCCTTACTTAGGGCACCATTATTTTAAATAGAACTTTATAACCTTGAAGGTAAACTATACTATAGATTGGGAAAGAGTTTTTCCATCGGAAATTCTCCTGATATATTAAAATCCCCTCCTCAGATAACACAGATAAATATGTCTTCTAAAATTTTCTTCATAGGCTACACATATACCCCTAGAACAAAATCCCTTTGGGACAAACAAAATATTTCCTTATCCTCAAACATAATAAAAATGCCACAAATGCTAGCAGAAAGGGAAAAGATCTTCAAATACTTTTAAATTAATCCTCAACCCAAACTACTTGTATGGTGTTTCAAACCGAAAAAGAAATCATAATGGCCAAGATGTGTATGAAAATGGTCAACATCACTAATGATCAGGGAAATGCACATTAAAACCACAATGAGATAACATCTCACCCAGTTAAAACGGTTATTATCAAAAAGGCAAAAAACAATAAATCCTGGCAAAGATAGAAAAGGAAACACTCATACACTGACAGTAGGAACATAAATTACCACAACCACTATAAAAAAAAGTATAGAGATTCCTCAAAAAACTGAAAATAGAACTACCATATGATCCAGCAACCCCACTGCTCTGTGTATGTATATATACATACATATTCACACATGCATACACACATACATAGATGGGCACACTGGCTCCCATCTATAATCCCAGCACTTTGGGAGGCTGAGGTAGGTGGATTGCTTGAGGCTGGAGTTCAAGACTAGCCTGGTCAACATAACAAGACCCCGTCTCTAAAAATAAAAAATTAGCTGGACATGGTGGCATTTACCTGTAAGTTCCAGCTACTCGGGAGGCTGAGGTGGGGAGGTGGGAGGATGGCATGAGCCCAGGAGTTTGACATTGCAATAAGCTGTGATTGTGCTACTTCACTCCAGCCTGGCTGAACAGAGCAAGACTCTGTCTCGAACAAAGAGAAAAAAAAAAAAAATTGAACTGCCCTCCCCTCAAAAAAACCCGGAAATCATGCTGATATTCATAGCCTAGTATCACTATCTACATTATCTCGGTTCCACATTATACAAGCTAAAATGGAGGATCAAGTCTGGTCTTTCTTGTTAGGTTGCACGTTGGAGCCAAAAAGGAAAAAAGAAAACACCTTATATTACAAAAAAATTGTTTTTCATCGTGATTTCTTTTCAAAATAATAGTCTAAAAGTCACTGGGTACTAAAGTACGTATGAAGTCAGGGTGAGCCACTAAACCAGGCCACTTCATTATCTCATCACTATGCAGCTTTGTTTTCTCTCACTATGAATTCAATTATGAGTTACTATGCTTATATCAAATGGCCTACGAAATTTCTGATTTGCAAAAATCTGACCACCTCTCTCACAAATGGCAACAGTCCAAGGCAGAGGTTCTCAGCTCTGGTAGAGGGTGCCACACAAGACCTATTAAATCAGAATCTAGAAACAGGGTCTGGCACTGGTGGTTTTTAAAATGCTGCCTAAGTAATTCTGTATACTACTGCATAAAGAACAAGAAGGTTGGAATTTCTTAATCAACAGAAAAAAGTTACATTGTAACTGTTTTCCTGTAAAGAAACACCATTTTCTAGCATAGCACAAAAGGCTACAAATCTTCATTTAAAAGGCTGAACCAGAAAGAGAAGAAAATGTGTACGTATCAGTAAAACTTATGACTTGATTAGAAAATCTGTGTTTGTACCCTCTCAAGCATGGCTATGTATTTTCTTAAGTCTTTGATTTCATACCACATAGTCAGACTCAGTGATGGTAATAACGAACACAGAGTTCTTTTCAGATTCAGGCACTTTCACACCCATTTAGACTCACAAGAAACGTTTTAAGGTAGATACAATCTCCGTCTTTCAGACACTAACGATATCACAGCTTTATTTCAACAAATCCACAATTTATTTAGAATCAACACCTAATGTGTACCTTTGTTCTAAGAAGATAACTAATCAGGTTATTCCATATCCCCTGTCAAACTCTACAACAGTGAAAAATGGACATGGAAATCTCAAAGACAAATTCAATTTTACTATAAAATTAATTAAAATTATATATATATTTAACAATACCATTTGCAGCCTCAACTTGTACTTTAAGTTACAAATCAGTTATGCGTTGTTTTCCAAACCTGCCTGGTCCTCAGGTCACTTGTCAAAAATACAGATATAGGATCCTATCCCAGATCCAGTTAATCAAGCCTCCCCAGAGAAGTGGCCTAAGCAGCTCAGTTTTTCATCAATACCCCCAGATAAGTCTCAAAATCAGACCTGAATGAGAAACGCTATATCAAGGGATATCTAGAGTCAACTTGAAATTTTTTAACAAAATAGTGATAATAACTTCTCTTATGATAATCCTGTTTATTTACAACTTAAGGATTAAATTTTGAAAATTTGTGTTTCTATGAACACTTCAATCAATATATGTTATTAAGTACCATTTAGAAAATTTTTTAAAGCCTAAGAAACTAATTACCCACCACTATTAACATTTTCATACCTTTACTACCTCATGTTTCAAAAATATCTTCCTACAAATATTTGACTAGAAAAGTTAACATGCATGTTGCCAACATGCAGAAGTTGCTGAAACTACTTGATCTTCGTTAGTGTCAAGAAACCATGTGAGCTAGACAGCACACCTCAAACTCCCTGTTCTCAGGAAATATCCACCAGGGAGCTTCTAACTCAAAGGACTCTCTTGCAGTATTACAATTAAACTGTACTTGGGGGCAATGTTTTGCTTTTTTTTAAGTTGATGCAAGATGACGAAGCCACAGACATGAGAATTAAATTCAACAAGACCAACACAATGAACAACGTAGTAATGAGTTTAAATTTTGTGAAGCTTTGAGCCACACCAAGAGCCCTATACTTTTGCTAGTATCAAACTGAGAGGTGACAATGTGCTAGCAGACCCCGCTCTCAGCGCCTCCTCGGCCACAGCATTCACTCTGGCAGTGCTTGAGGAGCCCTTCAGCCCGCCACTGCATTGTGGGAGCCCCTCTCTGCGCTGGCCGAGGCCAGAGCCGGCTCCCTCTGCTTGCCGGGAGGTGTGGAGGGAGAGGCGCAGGCAGGAACTGGGGCTGTGCACAGTGCTCACAGGCCAGTGTGAGTTCCGGCCGCACAGGCTCGGCGGGCCTCACACTCAGAGCGGCTGGCTGGCGCCACCGGCCCAAGGCAGTGAGGTGCTTAGCACCTAGGCCAGCAGTTGCAGAGGGTGCGCCGGGTCCCCCAGCAGTGCCAGCCTGCTGGCGCTGCACTCGAATTCTCACTGGGCCTCAGCTGCCTCCCCATGGGGCAGGACTCAGGACCTACAGCCGGCCATGTCCGAGCCCTGCCTCTGCGGTGAGCTCCCACACAGCCCCAGCACCCACAGCACCCATGACGGGCACCGCCCCCTGCTCCATGGCCCCTGGTCCCATCAACCGCCCAAGGGCTGAGGAGGGTAGGCGTGGCTCAGGACTGGTGGGCAGTTCCGCCTGCAGCCCCAGCGCGGGATCCACTAGGTGAAGCCAGCTGGGCTCCTGAGTCTAGTGGGGACTTGGAGAACTTTTATGTCTAGCTAGAGGATTGTAAATGCACCAATCAGCACTCTGTGTCTAGCTCAGGGATTATAAACGCACCAATCAGCACACTGTCAAAACAGTCCGATCAGGTCTCTGTAAAATGGACCAATTAGCAGGATGTGAGTGGGGTCAGATAAGGGAATAAAAGCAGGCTGCCCGAGCCAGCCAGCAGCAACTCCTCTTCCACACTGTGGAAGCTTTGTTCTTTCACTCTTTAAAATAAATCTTGCTGCTGCTCACTGTTTGGGTCCATGCTGCCTCTATGAGCTGTAACACAGTGAAGGTCTGCAGTTTCACTCCTGAAGCCAGCGAGACCACGAACTCACCATAGTTAGTGATGTAACGGTACCTGAACATCACTAAGCCTCTTTCCCCAAGGACCAGTGCCCAGTTAGCAGAACTAGTGGCACCTACCTGAGCCTTAGAACTGGGAAAGGGAAAAAGAATAAATGTGTACACAGACAGCAAGTAATGGTTATCTAATCCTACATGCCCATGCTACAATATGGAAAGAAAGGGAATTCCTAACCTCCAGGAACCCCCATTAAATACCACAAGGAAATCATGGAGTTACTGCGTGCAATGCAAAAACCAAAGAAGGTGACAGTTTTATACTGCCAAAGCCATCAAAAAGGGGAAGGAGAAAGGAGAACAGCAGCATACGCAGCTGGCAGAGGCAGGGAAAGACCGGCAGAGGCAGGGAAAGACCATCAGAAAGGAGAGAGAGAAAGAGACAGCAAGTCAGAGAAAGAGAGAGGAAGAACAGGAGAGACAAAGAGAAGGAGACAGAGGAAGAGACAGAGAGTCAAAGAAAGACAGTCAGAAAAAGAGAGACAAAGAAGTCAAAGAGGAAGAAAGAGAGATGGAAGTAGTAAAGAAACAAGAGTGTACCCTATTCCTTCAAAAACCCCAACTGATGACAGTAACTTCCAAGTCACCCAAACAGCTCCATTCAGACGGCTTGTCTGCTTCTCAGGGCCCCCCAAAATCATCACCTCCTCCCTGCTTAACAAGCAGTCCAGGTTTTGTAACGGCAAACATACTCCCTGCATGACCATTCACCCCTGGACCCCCTGCAGCAGTGCCCCCACCACTAGTGAATGCCTTCTTATCCCCTCTTTCAATCACTCTCTCGAAAGTTCCTAGTAGATACAAAATGTTTTTTTCTCCAATAGGAAAACAGAACACAGGGAGCCACTCAGTTTGCTCCCAACACCCCTTTCCAGCCGCTCACCAGAGCTACCTTGGCAAGTACTCTAGGAGGATGGCAAAATGAAAACAACAAACTCACACACCTTTTTAACATACATAACCAGTTCTATCTACTCAGCCAAGGTATATTCTTATGTGGAACATCGACCTATAGCTGCCTCCCCACTAACTGGACAGGCATCTGCACCTTAGTCTTTCTAAGTCCCAACATTAATATTGCCCCGGGAACTCACACCTTATCAGTCCATCAGCACAGAGCCATACAACTAGTACCCCTACTTACAGGGTTAGGAATGGCTACTGCTACAGGAACTGGGATAGCTGGTTTATCTACTTCATTATTGTACTACCACACACTCTCAAATGATTTCTCAAACAGTTTGCAAGAAATAACGAAATCTATCCTTACTTTACAATCTCAAATAGACTCTTTAGCAGCAGTGACTCTCCAAAACTGCCAAGACCTAGACCTCCTCTCTGCTGAGAAAGAAGGACTCTGCACCTTCTTAGGGGAAGAGTGTTGTTTTTACACTAACCAGTCAGGGAGAGCTTAAGATGCTGCCTGGCGTTAACAGGAAAAGGCTTCTGAAATCAGACAACGCCTTTCAAATTCTTATACCAATCTCTGGAGTTAGGCAACATGGCTTCTCCCCTTTCTAGGTCCCGTGGCAGCCATCTTGCTGTTACTCGCCTTTGGGCCCTGTATCTTTAACCTTCTTGTCAATTTTGTTTCTTCTAAAATCGAGGTCATCAAGCTACACAGATGGTCTTACAAATGGAACCCCAAATGAGCTCAACAACTTCTACCGAGGACCCCTGGACCGACCCACTGGCACCTTCACTGGCCTAGAGAGCTCCCCTCTGGGGGACACTACAACTGCAGGGTCCCTTCATTGCACCTATCCAGCAGGAAGTAGCTAGAGTGGTCATCAGCCAAATTCCCAACAGCAATTGGGGTGTCCTCTTTAGAGGAGGGATTGAGAGGTGACTATGTGCTAGCAGCCTTCACTCTTTGCACCTCCTCAGCCTCGGCATCCACTCTGGCAGCACCTGAGGAGCCCTTCAGCCTGCCACTGCACTGTGGGAGCCCCTCTCTGAGCTGGCCGAGGCCAGAGCCGGCTCCCTCTGCTTGCGGGGAGGTGTGGAGTGAGAGGCGCAGGCGCAAAGTGGGGCTGTACGCAGTGCTCACAGGCCAGTGCAAGTTACAGCAGGCATCGGCTCGGCAGGCCCCACACTGGGAGTGGCCGGCCGGCCAGCCGGCCAGCACCGCCAGCCCACAGCAGTGAGGTGCTTAGCACCTGGGCCGGCAGCTGCAGAGGGTGCACTGGGTCCCCCAGCACTGCCAGACTGCCGGCGCTGTGCTCGAATTCTCGCCAGGCCTCAGCTGCCTCCTCGCGGGGCAGGGCTCAGGACCTACAGCCTGCCATGTCCAAGCTCTGCCTCCACAGTGGGCTCCCATGCAGCCCGAGTCTCCTCGACGGGCACTGCCACCTGCTCCATGGCGCCCGGTCCCATCGACCGCCCAAGGGCTGATGAGTGCAGGCGTGGCTTGAGACTGGTGGGCAGCTCCGCCTGCAGCCCCAGTGCGGGATCCACTAGGTGAAGCCAGCTGGGCTCCTGAGTCTAGTGGGGACTTGACGAACTTTTATGTCTAGCTAGAGGATTGTAAATGCACCAATCAGCACTCTGTGTCTAGCTCAGGGATTGTAAATGCACCGATCAGCACACTGTCAAAACGGTCCAATCAGCTCCCTGCAAAATGGACCAATCAGCAGGACATGGGTGGGGTCAGATAAGGAAATAAAAGCAGGCTGCCCAAGCCAGCCAGCCGCAACCAGCTCAGGTCCTCTTCCACACTGTGGAAGCTTTGTTCTTTCACTCTTTACAATAAATCTTGCTGCTGCTCATTCTTTGGGTCCACGCCGCCTCTATGAGCTGTAACACTCACCGCAAAGGTCTGCAGCTTCACTCCTGAAGTCAGTGAGACCACGAACCCACCAGAAGGAAGAAACTGTGGACACATCTGAACATCTGAAGGAACAAACTCCAGACTACCATCTTCAAGAGCTATAACACCGCAAGGGTCCACGGCTTCATTCTTGAAGTCAGTGAGACCAAGAACCCACTAATTCCGGACACAGAACTAGGTGCCAAGATGATCACACATCTGACACTTCTATTAAGAAGCAGGATCTGCTGGGCACAGCGGTTCATGCCTCTAATCCCAGCACTTTGGGAGGCCAAGGTAGGCGGATCACTTGAGGTCAGGAGTTAGAGAATGCCCTGGCCAACATGGTGAAGCCCCACCTCTACTAAAAAAATCAGTCAAGCGTGGTGGTGGTTGCCTGTAATCCCAGCTACTCAGGAGGCTGAGGCAGGAGAATCGCTTGAACCCAGGAGGTGGAGGTTGCAGTAAACCAAGATCGTGCCATTGCACTCCAGCCTGGGCGACAGAGCAAGACGTTGTCTCAAAAAAAAAAAAAAAAATATAGGATCTAACTCCCCTTATCCAGAATCTAAGTGGGCTCTGTGATTGCTCTGACAAATAGAATACTGAATATAATATTGTGCCAATGTTCAGGCCATTGCCTTAAGACTTCTACATCCAATTTCTTGGAACACTCTTTGAACCTGATCTTTACATTGTAAGAAGCCCAAGGCACATGGAAAAGCCACTTGAGAAAATGCAGATCAACAGCCTCCACTGAGCTCCTACTCAAAAGCCAGCATCAACTGCTAGCCATGTAATAGGGCCACAATGCCACACCATTCTGATCTACCAACCTACTGGTTCCTCCTCAACTCACAGAAGACTAGCATCTGGTTCACAGTCCTCGTCTCAGTACCAAATCCTACTTTCCTCTAACCATTCATTTGGTAAATCAATAAATTTTCTACTGAATGATTACCTCTACAGGCCAAACACTGGCAACACAATAGTGAGTAAAATGGACATGGATCATACTGTCTAGTGGGGGACAACAGAATGTCACCTCACATACTGCAATGTGGGAGACCTAACCAACACTCAGGTTACACAATTGTTTAACTCCAGTAACTCTTACCTCCTTTTCCCTTCAGTTAAAAATGGCAAATTCTGGCCAAGCACAGTGGCTCACACCTGTAATCTCAGCATTTTAGGAGGCCGAGGTGGGTGGATCGCTTGAGCCCAGGAGTTCAAGACCAGCCTGGGCAACATGGCGAAACCCCATCTCTACCAAGAATAAAAAAAAAATTAGCCGGGCATGGTGGTGTGTGCCTGTAGTCCCAGTTACTTGGGAGGTTGAGTTGGGAGGATAGTTTGAGCCCAGGAGTTTGAGGCTGCAGTGATTGTGATCACGCCAACGTACACCAGGTCTGGGTAACAGCCCTCCAGCCTGGGCGACAGAGCGAGACTCCGCCTCAAAAAGAAATTTTTTTGCAGAGACAAAGTCTTGCTTTGCTGCCTAGGCTTATTATTTATATCCCGTTACATGTGTGGAAATCACTCAGCCCTCCAATCACATGCTTCCTAGGTATAAGCTCCCTCCTTTACCCATTTCCCTCCCTACTCAGACTAGGTCATCCATTCATGTTCCTATACCTACAACTTGCACCACCACCTTTCCCCGTACCTTTTCAGTACAATCTTCAGTTGAAACAGAGCCATTCACTCACATTCTCAGATGAATACTGAAGAACAGTTAATGACATGACTATGCTGATTAGTAGAAATATAAATTAACTGTCTTCCTCTTAGGTAGTCTCATGCCTACTACCAACTCCATTCGCATCCCCTTGTTGCCCATCTTCTTCTCAGGGGTCCTTAAAGACCTTCTTGCATCAATTACTCTTTCTCCTTAACTGGCAATCTCTATTTGTGTTGTAGACTGTATTACTGTTCAGTTATTCACTCCCCACATTTAACTGTAAAAGGATTCTACAACCCTATTCATTACCATGGGCCTTGCCTGCCTGATGGGGAGGCATTATATCCCTGCATCATTTATTGACTTTGACCTTATTCGAGTGACTTGCTTTGGCCAAAGTAATACAAAAAGACATGATTACTGTGGCATTCAAGTAGAAGCTTCAAATGGAACTGTGCTGTTCAATCTGGCTTCTTCCTCAGCCAATACCATGAGACCAGGCATATCCAATGTATGGACTGCTCCTTCAGCTTGGATCCCAGAATGAGAAGATATATCAAGCAAAGTCATAGCCATAGACATGGAATGTGTGCAAGAAATAAATGCTTGCTATTGGCAACTGCTAAGATGTGTGGGGTTGTTACAAAGCAAATCAGAATAATACAAACATAATTCCCTTTTACAGTGTATAATTCAATGGTTTTTAGTATATTCAGAGTTGTGCAACCATGACTCACCAATTAAATTCCTCAGTATATACTCAAGAGAACTGAAAACATGTTCACAGAAAAACTGAGCATGAATGCTCATAGCAGCATCACTTATAACAGCCAAAAAGTATGAAAAAACTCAAATGTCCATCAAATAATGAGCAAAATGTGGTATATCCATACAATGGACTATTATTTGTCCATAAAAAGGAATGAAATACAGTGATACATGTTACAGCGGATAAACCTTGAAACATTATACCAAGAAGAAAGTCAGACTCAAAAGGCCACATACTGTGTGATTCCTTTATGTAAAATGCCCCAAACAGGCAAACCTCTACAGACAGAAAATAGATTCGTGGTTGCTTAGGACTGGGGGACTGAGGAGTGCAAGGTGGGAGTTACTGCTAACAGATACAGGGTTTCCTTGGGGGTAATGATTAACTTCACAAAGGTTTAATGCAGTCAAAATTGGATGGGAAAAATCAAGTTATAGGTAAATTTCTTGATCATAATTCAATGTCAAAAACCACACAGTATATAGGAAAGATGTTTTTCTTTCTTTACTGGAAATATAAGAACACATGCACCAGTGAATACATATGCTGCATGCCATTAAAAAAAATCGTAAAACATTTAGGTACTGCTGTAAGGAATGAAGTAATTTGTTTACAGTTTCTTAACTCCCAAATAGCCATTCTCCCACTTTGAAAAACTGGTTTTGGAGATTAAGATAAAGAATAGAAATTCACACTGAGAACTTAAAGAGTAGAAACTCACACTGAGAACTTACGACGTATCAGTGGCTTATTAGGAGCAATAAGATAAATTAGCATAAGCAACTCCTCTGAAGACAGCACGTGTACTTTCAGGCCAAAAAGAAAAATTCAAGTTTGAAAATATTGGAAAAGTAAAGGTAGTTATCTAGGTTCTGGCTATTAGTTGCTTAAAACTATTGAAAGCAGAATACTAAAATCCAACATTCAAAGAGGTAACTCTTAAATAATTTTAATGGGGCAAAGTGTTAATATGAGTTGGTGGATATGTCTTCATTATACCCATACTGACATTCAAAAGCACTGAAGTTCTAAAAGGGAATTTTTTTCACTGTGGATCAAACTGAAATAAAACGTTACTATGGCTCATCCTCAAATTTAGCAAAGCATAAAGCATATAGCTCTAGGTAGCTTGTCTACAACTGACTAAGGGGTAGCACAAGGTATCTTCATGGTGATGAAACAATTCTGTATCCTGATTGTGGCGGTGGTTACATATATTTACATGTGATAAAACAACGCTCGGCACAATAACAGTTGTCGAACTTGAAGTTTACTTAAATCCAATTACAAAATGTTTTTTATACATACATACACACACACACACATAAATAAACAAGTCGCCCAGGCTGGAGTGCAGTGGTGCAAACACGGTTCATTGCAGCCTCAACCTCCTGAGCCCAAGCGATCCTCCCATCTCAACCTCTGGAGTAGCTGGGACCACAGCTGCACACCACTATGCCCAATGAATTTTTTGTATTTTTGTTGTTGTTGAGAGAGTGTTTTGCCATGTTGCCAAGGTTGGTCTAGAACTTCTGGATTCAAGCAATCCACCCACCTTGGCCTCCTTGCTAGGATTACAGGTATGAGCCACCGTGCCTGGTTACACTTTTAAGTCAAACTAGAAAAAGTAATTTTCATTTCAAAATGTCCATAATAGGAGGCTTCAGTGAAAACTATGCAAAACTTAAAAAGTCAGTGATACGAGACCAGCCTGACCAACATGGTGAAACCCCGTCTCTACTAAAAATAGAAAAATTAGGCCAGGGGCAGTGGCTTACACCTGTAATCCCAGCATTTTGGGAGGCAGAGGCGGGAGGATCACAAAATCAGGAGATGGAGACCATCCTGGCTAACACGGTAAAACCCCATCTCTACTAAAAACACAAAAAATTAGCCAGGCCTGGTGGCATGCACCTGTACTCCCAGCTACTTGGGAGGCTGAGGCAGGAGAATCGCTTGAACTCGGGAGGTGGAGGTTACAGTGAGCCGAGATCACGCCATTGCACTCCCGCCTGGGCGACAGAGTGTCCATCTCAAAAAAAAAAAAAAAAAAGCAGATCACGAGGTCAAGAGGTCAAGACCATCCTGGCTAACACGGTGAAAACCCATCTCTACTAAAAATACAAAAAATTAGCTGGGTGTGGTAGCGGGCACCAGTACCAGCTACTCGGGAGGCTGAGGCAGGAGAATGGTGTGAACCCGGGAGGCAGAGCTTGCAGTGAGCCAAGATCGTGCCACTGCACTCCAGCCTGGGTGACAGAGCAAGACACCATCTCAAATTTAAAAAAAAAAAAAAAAAGTCAGTGACAAATTTAGGCATATTCAGCATAAATACATGACAGTATGAATGAAGTGCTGCTGCAAACCAGCAATGCAACTTCAAGACATGTATCCCCACCCTGTGACTGTGCAAGAGAAGCAAAGATGCTTACAGACACATTAAAGGAGGCCATTCCCATGATATGCCAAATCACTGTTATTTAAT
>NW_012114600.1:5426229-5432647 GCF_000951035.1 Colobus angolensis palliatus | reverse complement strand
GATATCGTTTTATTGAATTTTACCAAAGACAACTAAGAACCATTACAAATTAAGTAAGGTAATCTAATGTACAGCCTGGTGACTATAGTTAACAATAATATATTGCGCCGGGCGCGGTGGCTCAGGCCTGTAATCCCAGCACTTTGGGAGTCTGAGGCAGGCAGATCACCTGAGGTCAGGAGTTCAAGGCCAGCCTGGCCAACATGGGGAAACCCCATCTCTACTAAAAATAAAAAATTAGCCAGGTATGGTGGCATGTGCCTGTAGTCCCAGCTACTCAGGAGGCTGAGGCAGGAGAATCGCTTGAACCCGGAAAGCGGAGGCTGCAGTGAGCCGAGATCACACCACTGCACTCCAGCCTGGGTGACAGAGACTCCATCTCAAAAAGAAAAAAAGAAATAAAATAAATAAATAGTTTCCAGACAACTTAATTTCTAGCTCGAAGACTTTTTTCTTAAATTTCTAATTTCATTAATCCTCGGCAAGTAGGAAAAGGACTGTTTATGCATAAATGACACTGAAACAATTAACCATTTCAAATAAATAGTTAGCATCACACAATATACCTCCTCTACCCGCCTAGCTTCCCCACAAAGCCAGATTGATTTAAATGTAAAAAAGGGAGGGAAAAAAAAAAAACTAGTAGAAAGCTTTCCCATGCATAATAAAGGTAAAAACGATAAAGCAAAAAGCAGCCAATCTAAAAACAAAACGTAAACCTCATACAGTACACACATTATTAATAAAATTTAAGTTTATACCTGGGGGAAGTACTTCCAATAGGTATGGCATAAAGATAATGATCTTACTGCTTTAAAATAAGATTTTCTAGGCAGGGTATGGTGGCTCATACCTGCACTTTGGGAGGCCGAGGCAGGCGGATCACCTGACGTCAGGAGTTCAAGACCAGGCCGGCCAACATGGTGAAACCCCATCTCTACCAAAAACTACAAAAAAAAAAAAAAAAAAAGCTGGGCAGATTGGCACACACCTATAATCCCAGCTACTTGTGAGGCTGAGGCAGGAGAATTGGTTGAACCCAGGAGGCGGAGGTAACACTGAGCCGAGATTATGCCACTGCACGCCAGCCTGGGCAACGGAGCGAGACTCTGTCGCAAAAAAAAAAAAAAAAAAGCCAGGTGTGGTGTGCACGCCTGTAGTCACAGCTACTCGTGAAGCTAAGACGGGAGGATCACTTGGGCCCAGAAGGTCAAGGCTGCAGTGAGCCATGATCTCAGGCCACTGTACTCCACCTTGGGTGACAGAGTGAGACCTTGTCTCAGAAATAAAAAATAAGATTTCTAAATCAGAAGTACCTATTATTTTTTCATAAGCCAAGTAACTTTCCCCTCCAAAAGCACAGAATATTTTAATTACTAGTATTTATTAAATACTATGTGTCAGGTTTGCACTAAGCATTTGCTATGGTCTGAATGTTTGTGTCCCCTCAAAATTCATATGTTGAAATCTAATTACCAACATGATGTTACGAGGTAGGGCCTTTTGGTAGGTGATTAGGTCATGAGAGTAGAGCCCCCACGAATGGGATTACTGGGGGGCCCTTATAAAAGGGGCCTGCCTCTTGTCTTCTACCATGTGAGAACACAGGGAGAAGGCGCCATCTATGAACCAGGAAATGGGTCCTCATCAGACACTGAACCTGCTGGTGCCTTGACTTGGATTTCTAGTCTCCAGAACCGAAAGAAATAAATTTCTGTAGTTTCTAAGCTCTCTAGTCGATGGTATTTTTTTATAACAGCCCAAACAAACTAAGATAACACTTCACAAATACATAATGTAGATACCACTATGATCCTTCAATGACCCAAAATACAAGGTACAGGGCACTGGTTTTATGTAAGATGTTTTTGCAATAACAAAGCAGAGATTAAAGTGGCTTTAGTAAGTAATTCAACTCTCTTTACTGTTCACTGACTCAACTCTCTTCTTCAAACATAACTGCAGAAAAAAGGGGGGAAATGGGCTGGGCAGGTGGCTCACACCTGTCATTCCAGCACTTTGGGAAGCTGAGGCGGGCGGATCACCAGGTCAGGATTTCGAGACCATCCTGACTAACACGGTGAAACCCCGCCTCTACTAAAAATACAAAAAATTAGCCGGGCATGGTGGCGGGCGCCTGTAGTCCCAGCTACTCGGAGGCTGAGGCAGGAGAATGGCGTGAACTCGGAAGACGAGCTTGCAGTGAGCCGAGATCACTCCACTGCACTCCAGTCTGGGCAACAAAGAGAGACTCCGCCTCAAAAAAAAAAAAAAAGGAAAAAGGAGAAAAAAGAAAAAGAAAAAAAGGCGGGGGGAACTTCAAACAGTAGTGTGAAAATAGTGCCCAAAGTATTCTCAATTTTTGGTTTTATCACAAGCTGGGGCACATACGTAAAATATAAATTCCTGGACCCCACTGCCAGGGCATTTTGATTTAACAGGTCTTAACTGGAGCCCAATGACCAGAATTTTTCCCAGAGGTCAGAAATTGGAAGGAAAAAAAAAAAATCCCAACTTAAAATTTAAATTACCAAAATGATATTAGCTAAAATGTTGTTGTGTCAGGCACCATACTAGGTACTCTACGCCACCTATTTAATATTTAATTTCAATTCTCACAAACAACTCAATATCATATTCTCTCTGATGAAGAAAACAAGTTCAAGGTCAACAGAGTCAGTAAGTGGCAAAGCTGAAGTCTGTCACTCCAAAACCCTTACTTTCTATTCTTTAAGTTCTCAATATACAACACTAGGGTTCCCAGGATCCAGCAGAAATGATAAGTCTATGGCCTAACCAGATCTAAAAAAGAAAGTGAGGTAATTACCTCCCTGTGTGACAAGGAGACACACGAGGAGACTCCAAGGGCATGACGGGTCCAGAAATGGTATCACTGAAACATTTTGTAATTTCTTGATTCCCCACTACCAATACTGCTGTAGAGCCACACGTAAAATTTTGATAATCAATGTCAGGACTCATCAGTGAAATATGATAATTTCATCACCGTGAGTAACTAAAATGCAAAAAGTAACTAAAATGCAACAAAGTGGTATGAAGTACTGATGTCCCGTAATAACTACTGCTTTCTGTCAAACACCTTAATACAGTCTGTCCACACTGAAGAGCCTGAGTCTCTCCTTGTAGAAGAGGCACTGCCTACCCAGCATTTCTTATCCTTTGAGGCACCCCTCCTCTCCAACACCAATCATGTTATTCTGTCTGCCCCAGGCATGTGCAAGTGACACAGAGTCAACCAATCAGAGCTCCCCATCCCAAGTTAACACTGACTGGTCCACAAATGGGCATGCAATCCAAGCAAGTCCAATGACAGCCTTTTCCTAGGATTTTGTATTTGAGATTAGAGAATAAAACCTGCAAGAACAGAAAAACCCCATGAAAGTTCTGTCGTTAGTGGAAAAGAGTCCCCATTCCTTAAGGTCCTTTGAGTTGCCCTGCTATCTGCAGTTTTTCCTTCAATTCAAAAACTGTGTAAGCCTATAAATATGTTTTGCTTGATATCGTTTTATTGAATTTTACCAAAGACAACTAAGAACCATTACAAATTAAGTAAGGTAATCTAATGTACAGCCTGGTGACTATAGTTAACAACCTGTATTGTATATCTAAAATGTGCTATGACAGTAGATCTTAAGTGCTTTCACCACAAAGAAAAAATAAAACCCTATTTGAGGTGATGAATGATGTTTAACTAGCTTGACTGTGATCATTTCTCAACGTACATGTATGTCAAACTATCAAGTTGTATGCCTTAACCATATACAATTTCTATTTATCAATTATACCCTAATAAAGCTTTAAAAAAATAAGTATTATCTACATTTTACAGGTGAGGAAATTAAAACACAGGCAAGTGACACAATTTAGGCAAAGTCTCACAGCAACCAGAGCCAGAATACTGAGAACACAGGTTTATCTGACTCCAAGACCTATGTATTTTCTGATTGTTAAAATCATGGCTTCAAATAGAATACACTAATGGATAAGAGATTCCACTGAAAAACTGTTCCTTTCATTTTAAAGTTCTTACTTCAAGGAGTTGGAAAGACTTTTCCACGTATTTTGTTGCCATGAAATTCTATACTATGAATAGTTTTTATAAGATCTGAACAACGGAACTTAACTGGGTACAAACCTAGATTCCATGTTTAAAATAAGAGAAATAATAGTTATAATATTTCAAGTAAGATGTTATCAAAAAAGACAAAAATGCAATAATACCTAAGTACTACTGAAAAGAGGAAGTTGCTGGCTTGCTCCATAGCCCCACTGGGCACTGAGTCCACTATCTAAATTAGACCCTTATCTTTCTTTACAGAAAGAGCTCTTGTATAACAATCAAAGGATACACGGTTTCTAATCCTCCTCCAATAATGATTTGCTTTGGATCTTGGCCAAATGATTTATACATGAAGAGTTTAGGGATTTCTATACCATATCTCATGGCGGCCAAAAAAGTTTTTTTTGAGACAGGATCTTGCTCTGTCACCCAGGTTGGATTACACTAGTACAATCATAGCTCACTGCAGCCTTGAACTCCTCGGCTCAAGTGATCCTCCCACCTCAGCCTCCCAAAGTGCTGTGATTACCGGTGTGAAACACCACATTCAGTTAATTTTTAAAAATTTTTTTATTTTTTTGTAGAGATGGGTTGTTGACCAGGCTGGTGTCAAACTCCTGGTCTCGAGCAATCAATCATCGCCACTCAGCCTCCCCAAATTCTGGGATTACAGGTGTGAGCTACCGAGCGTTGCCAAAAGTTGATTTAACTCTACGAGACTGCTATAAAGATGTCATAAATGACGATATGTAAAATAGAGTCCTGAGGTCTTAGTAATTTGCATGACCTTAATCAAACCATAGGGTAAAACTTGACAATCCAACTTTTCCACCTTGTTCCTCTGCCCAAATGGTTTCTTACACGCACAAATGTGGTGACATGTTGTTCTTCATCACATTTTTACAAAGACAGATAGATACACCTTTAGTTCTAACTTAGATGTACACTTTCTTTAAAATAAAGAGTCATGCTACTCAAAGGACCTAAAAAAGTACAGCATTTCGGCTGACTCAATCCTGACCATAAAACTTAACATTTAAGTAATGATTCTATTGGATGTTTATTGAAACTGAGGCTCCTATTTTCAAAAATTTCAAATAATTTTATTAAAGTTAGCTGGTCAAGCAAACAAAACTTGTAAATTTTTGTCACAAAATAAAATATCTAAGACCAAGGCACTAAAAATGCAATGCTAGCATCAGTCTAACTTCATTAAATATTTAATTAAAATGTTGCCTCCTTACAATTTTGCCCAATATAATCCATTTTCCATAATTGCAAATGCTTCACAACAACATACTAGGCCATAAACAGTTTAGGCCATAAACATAAACATAAACCCTGTCATTTTTCACGAGCTCATTCAAGTTTTCAGTGAATGCTTTCTCCCAAGACAGACAACTGAGGGTCCTGATGTAGGAATTACCCTGACTATAATCAAATCGCAGGGTAAAAACATGACAAGTCCGCTTTCCACGCTGCTACTCTGCCCAAACTTCCCCTTTTTATTCTGGGAATGACCATCGACTCTCAAAATGATGTTAAACAACAGCCCACAGCTGACCTACACTCCCTCTCCCGACAAACCCTATACTTTTCTGTATCAAAGCAGCATTTGCCAAGTCTTGGTAGGGAGCACTTCAGGTCGTTCCCAGAGAGGTGCCCATACATAAGGTGGAAGTGTCCATGTTGCAAGGCAGTGTAAACGCTCAGATTTCAAGCATTCATAACACGTTGACAGAAACACTTTTTTTTCTATTTAAATCTCATGTCGATTCCTATTGTGGCAGTGATTTGTGCAAATTCACCTAGGTCATTAAGTCGCTCTTTAAATACCGATTTGTCAAGACAGATAGTGTTTCTAAAAGAAAATTTCACAACCCGCACAAATGTCATTTCCAAATTTAACTGTGGCTAATACTTAAAAGTGTAAGCGTTAACACAGCAAAATCAGCATGAGAGACAACACACACACACATACACACACGCACAATCCTTAAACACTGAACTAGGGCGCCAGCCTCATGTTTAAATATCTCAACTTGAACTCCACTGAAACAAGAAGGAATTCTCACAAGCCAGGCAGCAGCAAGGCTTTTGTGAACACCTCTTATTTTCAAAGACTCCTCTTTTTAAAAAGTTGAAAATTAATTTCTAACTGCTTTAAAGGGCGCATGACTGGGTCAAAAGACAAACACAAAAAGTGTGGGACACTCTCAGGCGGGAGCAGCGCTGGTTTAGCCCCGGCCGGAGGGGAAGGAGGGAAATGAGGGGTCAGAAACCGCAGGAAAGACGCGGGAGACGCGTCGCCGACCCACGAGCAGCCCGGGCCAGGCC
>NW_012114600.1:5357302-5425614 GCF_000951035.1 Colobus angolensis palliatus | reverse complement strand
CGGGGGCGGAGTGGGCGCGGGGAACGCGGCGCGCTTGCGAGGTAGAGTGAGCGCAGGCCGACGCGCAGGTGACTGGGAGCGCAGTGGGTCTCTACCGCCGAGAGCGGTGGAGCGAAAGCTTCAGGGCCCTGGAGGCAGTTGACCTAAATTCTAATTATGGCCCTTCCACATGGTGATTTGTGACATTGGGCAACCTAAATTCTCTGAGCATGTTTCTTCGTCCCTAAAATGGAGCTACTATCCTCATCGTGGGGTGGTTGTAAAGATTAAACTGTTTAACGCACGAAAACCGCCTAGCACTTAGAAGGCACTTAACTAGGCCACTTTCCTCTCCATCCTCCCCCAGCCTGTAAGTTTCTGTGATACTAGAATGTGCACGAGCCATTTTCACTCAGATAAGCTCGTTGCTTCGTATGTTTGGTATGCGGACCTTGCCTCCCAGCAGACAGTGAGTTCCTGTACCACAGGGCTCTTCCCTTTGACCTTTTTGACCTCCCTCACAACTCATTATTTGCATGTGCAAAACAATTAGTATTCTCCCCACAGAGCTTCTCCTTTCTTCCCCAGTTCTTCTCCCTCTTCTTCAGCTGTTTCCACTACGTTTATTCACTGACCATTTATAAAGCATCACTTGGGCCAAGCGCTGTGTGAGTACCTAGGGGTATAAAGAAGCCTAACTGGAGCGTGGGTGGGACAGCGGATACTTGTAAATAAGCGCAACACAATGATACAGACTTAAGATCCAGGCCTGTAAGGGTGTGGGCACACACACAAAGGAACAATCAGTTCTGTCTGCGAGTGTGGTCAAGAGAGACTTCATAGCAAAGGTGCCGCTAGAGTCTTGAGTCGGTTAAGGGAAGTAATTCCAGGCTGAAGGATCAATAAACAGGCTCGTGTGTAGGGCACCCTGAGAAGTTTGATACCACCAGCTAAGTGAATGCAAAAGAGGATATGATGAGCGATAAGAGCGTTGAAGGGGCCAGATATTTGAGTGCTTTGTTTAGCACACCTAGGAGTTTGAATTTAATCTGCAAGACACTAGTGAACCATTGAAGGGTTTTTAAATAGGGAAGTAACATGATCACATTTGCATTTTAGAGAGCAGACTCTGGCTGTAGTGTGGAGGCTGAAACAGCGAGAGGAGAGATTGGAGGCAGAAAGCAGCACCAGTGCCAAAAAGTGAGGGAAGGGAGGCTTCAAAATACACACACACACAGACACACATTCATAGGGAAAAATCATGCGTTTAACTGCTGAAATTGCGTCTGGGGAGTTGACAAGTTTGACCATGAAATACAAGGTGGGGAAATGCTCAATATAGTAGCAGTCTCCATTTGGATCCTTGGCTCCCTATACCAAAAAAGTAGTGGTTCTGTGACCATGAGAAAGTCACTGAACAAACTTAAGGTTCAACTTCCTCCCCTTCTTACTTTACCTGATAAAAAATGAAAATTAGCATGCTATCGAGATGTGTAAAGAGAATAAGAACATACATTTATGCATTCAATAAACATTTATTAAACATATTCTACATGCCAGACAAGGGGCTCGGATGCACAGTATTCAGAAATAAAGGAGTATACTGCTCTCAAAGGGAGGACAGGCAAATAAAAACCACGAGAATACTAAATCCTTCCACTACACCTTACACTTCTTAGAGAAATGAAGATAAACTTAACGAAGTACCCAGAATGATAGGAAAAGCATTGATAATAATGAAAACACCTTTTGAGAGAAAGCTGAAGGATATGGTACCAAGAAACTAGAGTAAGGACTAGTACTCGAAAAATGTTTAATTTAAAAGATACTAACTGTAACTTATCTATTTCAACAAAGAAACTAAACGTAGTAATAATTAAGAATAACTCCTTGACCCACAGATGGTTAAAATAATGGAATGGCAAAAAGAGAAGGCAAGTAATTTTCATTTCTGCAACAGTTTTATGAAAAAAGCATATCGGGAAGAACAGCCACTCATTTATTGACGTCAGGGTACTGGACCATATCATCCCTTTAGGTTCCTTCTAATCCTGTAATTTTCTGTTGAAAAATTATATAAACCATTCCAAAAATAGAAATGATTTTTCTATTACACACCATCTTAACTGGCTATCTTTGAGGAGCTGTGTGCATGCTGGCATCCCCTCTAATTATTAACCGGATTTACACATTGCATTTTGATATTGCTAAAATTAAGTTAATGAAGACGCTTTAACATATTTGATGTCACAACAGTTAGGTATTTCTTTCATGTACGGCGTGAAGGTATGTATTCCTAAATCTATTTTTTTCTCTATGCCAGTCTCTTAATTCTCTGATAGACTGATACCCAAATTTTTAACCCATGTTGACCTTCATTCATCCTATCAAATAGGTACATTTAGGTGGAGAAAAAGTAATTTAAGAGTATCAAAATTTGTTGTTTAGGAGATAGAGGTCTCCATGATCTGGAAAATTCTCTGATTCAGAATTAAGCCACATCTCAATAATTTTATATTTAAAAGATTAATCTTGATTTTTCGTATAGCTCCTAGTACATCTTGGATATACAATAGGCATTCAATCAATGGGCGTTTTCTTTTTTTCATTTTCTTTTTTTTTTTTTTTTTTTTTATTATTATACTTTAAGTTCTAGGGTACATGTGCATAGCGTGCAGGTTTGTTACATATGTATACTTGTGCCATGTTGGTGTGCTGCACTTTGTTTTTTTTTTTTTTTTGAGATGGACTTTCGCTCTGTCTCCAGGCTGGAGTGCAGTGGCGCAATCTCGGCTCACTGCAACCTCCACCTCCCGGGTTCAAGTGAGTGATTCTCCTGCCTCAGCCTCCCGAGTACCTGGGACTACAGGCGTGTGCGTGCCATCATGCCCAGCTAATTTTTTGTATTTTTAGTAGAGACCGGGTTTCACCATGTTGGCCAGGATAGCCTCTATCTCTTGACCTCGTGATCCACCCGCCTTGGCCTCTCAAAGTGCTGGGATTACAGGCACTTTGCAGTGAGGTTGCAGTGAGCTAAGATCGCACTGTGAGCCACTGCGCCCGGCGGCTGTTTTCATTTTGTTTAAATATCTTCTCTAAATCACTCTGGAGCAGATTTGGGGGCCTGCTCAGCATTTTCTTTACACTTCTACCTTAAGTACTTGATTCCTTAAAAAAAAAAAAAAAAAAAGACTTCTTATGGAGAAAGAGTTAAATTCTACACCTTTTCAGACTAAAATTCAAAAACTTTTTGCAGGGAAAAAAAAAACCTTTTTGCATGACTTCCATTTTATAAAGGTCTATGCACAGTGGAATTTAATCCTTGGCTGGGCACAGTGGCTCACACCTGTAATCCCAGCGCTTTGGGAGGAAGAGCTGGGAGGATTGCTTGAGGCCAGGAGATTGAAAACAGCTTGGGTAATATAATGAGACCCCTCTTTCTACAAATACATAAATAAATAAATAAAGGTTTAATTTAATCTTTATAACATTGCTATGAAGTAGGAGATGTTATTCTATTCTTTTAAAACAACGAGCCTGATAGAGATGTGACCACAGATGGTAAGAAAAATTTAAAAATAAAAAACAACTTCCTCTCAAAAAGCAAACAGCCTGAAATTCGGAGATGTTCATTTACCACATGGTTAATAATAAGATCCAAAATTCAAATAGAAATCCTCTTTCTATTTCTTGTTCTTTTGCATTATACCATGCTATCTCACTAGGAGCAAATAAGCATTAAATGGAGTGGTACAAATTCAAATTGAAAGCAAAAAGGGAACCAATGTTATATGAAAATCTTTCAGACTGGTCTTGGAGTCTAAAATAAAATTTACAATCAGTGAAATACAAGTCACATTAGTAGCAGAGCACAAAGATTCAGAAACTCAGGTTAAAAGTAAAATTCATACTCTCCCCTAGTGGTCTTACTAGTGTATTTCCCGATTTTCCACAGTCCGATTCCTAGAGATTTTGTTGGACTGGAGGAAAAGTTGGAAAATAATGTTTAGTTTGAACAAAAATCTCATGTGTTCATTCAGAGCAGTAACTCTAGGGAAAGAGTCAGGGGAAGAATGAAAGAGTAAAGTGATGCTCTTCATTCTCAAAAACACGTTGCTACAGGCCACAAGAGTAGAAAAAGAAGTAGTGAAAGATTAAAAATAAATAAATAATTTAAATTGAAAAAAAAAAGAAGCGGTGGAAAGCCAATTCATGAGGATGTCTTAACCTCCTATATGATACCAGAATTTCGCTGACATTTCCATCTACAAGGTAGGGAAAGTGTAGAGTGGGCTAGGTGGGAAAGAGCAAGGAATATCCTCTGGACATCCCTCTGTTTCTCCCTGGTTCAAACTTCAAGAACCCTGCATACCAATTAGTAAAACAAAATATATTATTTTTTAAAAAATAGTAACGGCCAGGCGCAATGGCTCATGCCTGTAATCCCAGCACTTTGGGAGGGCAAGGCAGGAAGGTCACTTGAGCTCAGGAGTTCAAGATGAGCCTGGGCAACATGGTGAAAACCCATCTCTACAAAAAATACAAAAATTAGTTGGGCATGGTGCTGTGCATCTGTGGTCCCAGCTACGCGGGAGGCTGAAATGGGAGGATCACTTGGGCCCAGGAGGTGGAGGTTGCAGTGAGCTAAGATCGCACCACTGAATGCTAGCCTGGGTGACAGAGTGAGACTCCGTCTCAAAAAAAAAAAGTCAGTAAAATATAAAGCTAGATTTGTGGGAAATTTAGTCATGAGGAAATTTTGAATTAAAACACCCATAGGCCAGGTGTGTGGCTCATGCCTGTAATCCCAGCACTTTGGGAAGCCGAGGTGGGTGGATCACCTGAGGTCAAGAGTTTGAGACCAGCCTGACCAACATAGTAAAACCCCGTCTCTACTAAAAATACAAAATTAGCCAGGCATGGTGGTGCATGCCTGTAATCCCAGCTACTTGGGAGGCTGGGGCAGGATAATCACTTGAACCCTGGAGGCAGAGGTTACAGTGAGCTGAGATTGCACCACTGCACTCCATCCTGGGCAACAAGAGCAAAAAGCCATCTCAAAAAATAAAAAAAAGAAAAAAAAGAAAACACCCATATGCAAATTATTGTGATAAGTCAAGACTCGTAATTATAATATTAAAGAACACACCTACTATTTGATAGCACAACAGGGTGACTATAATCAATAGCATAATGGTACATTTTAAAAATAACTAAAAGTGTATGTAATTGAATTGTTTGTAACACAGAGGATAAATGCTTGAAGGAATGGATACCCTATTCTCCATGATGTGATTATTTTGCATTGCCTGCCTTTATCAAAACATCTTATGTACCCTGTAAATATATACACATACTATGTACCCCCAAAATATTTTTTTAAACTTTAAAAAGGAAATAAGCATAGGAAGGAAGGAAGGAAGGAAGGAAGGAAGGAAGGAGGGAAGGGAGGGTTTCAAGACTCTTTTGACCCACGTTCCCAAAAATTGAAGACTGAAAATAATTAAGAATTCTGCTACTATCACACTTTTGTCTGAAACTTGGCTGAACTCAGAATTCTTATTGTTCTCTCATATTCCTCTCTGTACAGAAATTACATCACAAGAATTCTGCTACTATCACACTTTTGTCTGAAACTTGGCTGAACTCAGAATTCTTATTGTTCTCTCATATTCCTTTCTGTACAGAAATTACATCACTAGATAATCCTGTTATGTTTGGTTTCTTTTATTTTTACATTTATATATTTTATTTTTAATAAAGTAAATATTCTTTTTTGCTCTCTTTTCCAATTAAGTGAAAGTGTTCCTTAAATTATTTATCTTATTCTGTGCTAGAAAACATAGGCTTTTAAAATTTTCCCTTATTAAATACCAAAAAATCCAGCACTTTGGGACACCAAGGCGGGCGGATCACAGGGTCAGGAGATTGAAACCATCCTGGCAAACATGGTGAAACCCTGTCCCTACTAAAAATACAAAAATTAGCTGGGTGTGATGGCATGCGCCTGTAGTCCCAGCTACTCTGGAGGGTGAGGCAGGAGGATCATGTGAACCCGGGAGGTGGAGGTTGCAGTGAGCAGAGATCGCGCCACTGCACTCCAGCCTGGCAACAGAACAAGACTCCGTCTAAAATAAATAAATAAATAAAACCCAAAAACTACCTCTCAGGCTAAGGCCAGATCACTGCTCTTTTCTTCTGGGAACTCAACCTACTTTCTTTTTAAAAATGCATTCAACATCATCCACTTTCACCACTGTTATTCAACATACTACTGGAAGTCCTAGCTAGAGCAATCAGACAAGAGAAATAAATAAAGGGCATCCAAATTGGAACAGAAGTTGAATTATCCTTGTTTGTAGGTAATTATAATCTTACATTTGGAAAAACCTAAAGACTCCACCAGAGAACTATTAGAACTGATAAACAAATTCACTAAAGTTTCAGGATAAAAAATCAACATACAAAAATCAGTAGCATTTCAATATACCAAAAGTGAACAATCTGAAAAATAACAAAAGTAATCCCAATTAAAAGAGCCACAAATAAAATTAAATACCTAGGAATTAAACAAAGAAGTGAAGGATCTCTGCAATGAAAACTATAAAACATTGACGAAAGAAATTTAGAGGACACACAAAAAAATGGAGAGATTCCAAGTTAAAGGATTAGAACAATCATATTGTTAGAATGTTCATACTACCTACCCAAAGAAATATGCAGATTCAAAGCAATCTCTATCAGAATACCAATGACATTCTTCACAGAAATATAAATAACAATCCTAAAATTTATATGGAATCGCAAAAGACACAGAATAACCAAAGCTGTCCTAATAAGCAAAAATAACAAAACTAGAGGAATCACATTACCTGACTTCAAATTGTACTACAGAGCTATAGTAAACAAAACAGCATGGTACTGGCATAAAAATAGACACATAGATCAATGAATAGAACCCAGAAGCCAGGCTCAGTGGCTCACACCTGTAATCCCAGCACTTTGGGAGGCCAAGGCAGGTGGATCACTTGAGGCCAGGAGTTAGAGACCAACCTGGCCAACATGACGAAACCTGTCTCTACTAAATATGCAAGAATTAGCTGGGTGTGATGGTGCACACTTGTAATCCCAGCTACTCAGGAGGTTGAGGCATGAGAATTCTTGAACCCAGGAGGTGGAGGTTGCAGTGAGCCAAGATTGCACCACTGCACTCTAGTCTGGGTGACACAGTGAGATTCTGTCTCCAAAAAAAATGAATAGAAAATAATAGAGAACCCAGAAAAAAGTCCACACACCTACAATGAATTCATATTTGACAAAGGTGCCAAGAATATACACTGGAAAAGACAATCTCTTCAATAAATTGTGCTGGGAAAACTGGATATCCATATGCAGAAGAATGAAACTAGACCCCTATCTCTCACCATATACAGAAATCAAATCAAACTGGATTAAAGACTTAACTCTAAGACTCCCATTATGAAATTAGTAAAAGAAAACATGGGGGAAAATCTCCAGAACCTTAGTCTGGGGAAAAATTTCTTGAGTAACACCCCATAAGCACAGGCAACCAAAGCGAAAATGGACAAATGGAATCCTATCAAGTTGAAAAGCTTCTGCACAGCAAAGGAAACACTCAACAACATGAGGAAACCCACAGAATTGGAGAAAATATTTGCAAACCACCCCTCTGACCAGGGATTCATAACCAGAATACATAAGGAGCTCAAGCAACACTCTGTAAGAAAAAAAAGTCTAATAATTCAATCAAAATATGGGCCAAATGTTTGAATACACATTTCTCAAAAGAAGATGTACAAATGGCAAATGAGCATATGAAAAGGTGCTCAACATCATTGATCATCAGAGAAATGCAAATCAAAACTACAATGAGATATCATCTCACCCCAGTTAAAATGGCTTATATCCAAAAAACAGGCAGTAACAAATGCTGGCAAGGATGTGGAGAAAAGGGAACCCTTGTACATTGTTGATGGAAATGTAAATTAGTACAACCACTATGGAGAACAGTTTGGAGGTTCCTCAAAAAACTAAAAATCGAGCTACTTTATGATCCAGCAACCCTACTCCTAGGAATATACCCCAAAGAAAGTAAATCAGTATATTGAAGAGATATCTGTACTCCCGTGTTTATTACAGCACTGTTTACAATAGCTAAGATTTGGAAGCAATGTAAATGTCCATCAACGGATGATTGGATAAAGGAAATGTGGTACATACAAACAATGGAGTACTATTTAGCCTTAAAAAAAATGAGATCCAGTCATTTGCAACAACATTGGATGGAACTGGAGATCATTATGTTAAGTGAAATAAGCCAGGGTCAGAAAGACAAAAATCCCATGCTCTCACTTATTTGTGGGATCTAACAATTAAAACAGTTAAACTCATGGAGACAGACAGTAGAAGGATGGTTACTAGAGGCTGGGAAGGGTAGGTGGCGGGGGTGGGGAGGATGTTAATGAGTACCAAAAAAAATAGAATAAGACCTTCTATTTGATAACATAATTGTACGTTTAAAAATAACTAAAAGAGTATAATTGGATTGTCAGTAACACAAAGGATAAATGCTTGAGGAGATGGATACTCCAATCTCCATGATGTGATTATTATGCATTACATATGAAAACATCTCACGTACCCTGTAAATATATACACCTTCTATGTACCCACAAAAATTAAAAATTAAAAAACAAAATGTGTTCACTGTCATTTTGTTTGTCCTTTAGAAATCTTCTCCCAAACTAGTTTTCTTTTTTTTTTTTTGAGACGGAGTCTTGCTCTGTCGCCCAGGCTGGAGTGCAGTGGCCAGATCTCAGCTCACTGCAAGCTCCACCTCCCGGGTTTACGCCATTCTCCTGCCTCAGCCTCCCGTGTAGCTGGGACTACAGGCGCCCACCACCTCGCCTGGCTAGTTTTTTGCATTTTTTTAGTAGAGACGGGGTTTCACCGTGTTAGCCAAGATGGTCTTGATCTCCTGACCTCGTGATCCGCCCGTCTCGGCCTCTCAAAGTGCTGGGATTACAGGCTTGAGCCACCGCGCCCGGCCCCAAACTAGTTTTATAATCTTCCAGCTCTTCCCATTCTTGCTGATTCCAAAAGTAAACACAGGACCATTTTATTGTCGGCATTATTATGAATTAAAAGAGGATAATGAAAATAATATCCATAAAATCTAAGTTAATAAATCTTGCTTTCCAGTTTCGTTTCTGATTTTTCTTGCTAAAAGATTTATTAGAAAAATGATGATGAGGTGGTAGCTTTCATCCAAACTCCCTTCTTCCAGGTAGGTCAGCCAATTTAAATCTAGATGTAATCTCAAGACCTACTAAAACTGTATGTAGTATTTCCTCTCCTCAGGAATTCCAGCTGGGGAGGTATGTATCTCACTGGGTCCTTGCCCCAAAAAGTTCCCCTCTGAGTTTATTCTTACAACTTGAAATAAAGAATTTTTTTTAAAAAATACTATTTGGCCTGATTTACACTAGGATTTGTGGCCATTTATAAGAACAAAAGAAAAACAAATAGATAAAAATCAAACTCTGGAAAAATACAAAAAAGACCAAGAATAAGAAATTAGATTAAAATAGAAAAAGAGTAACCACCAGGATCCATGGCTCACACCTATAATCCCAAAAACTTTAGGAGGCCAATGCAAGAGGATGGCTTGAGCCCAGGATTTCAAGACCGGCCAGAGAAATGTTGGGAAACCCAATATTTATAAAAAATACAAAAAGAAGAAGAAAAAATTATATTTCACAATTTATTATTTGTCATGATGTGAAGCTTGAATCTTTATATTAAATCTTTTTCCTTTGATAGAAAAAGACTAAAACATTAGAATACAGATAAGCAGACAACCAAGCCCACATAATTATTAAAACTGAACTCAATTTTTTTTTTTTTTTTGAGACGGAGTCTTGCTCTGTCACCCAGGCTGGAGTGCAGGGGTGGGATCTCTGCTCACTGCCACCTCCAGCTCCTGGTTTCAAGCAATTCTCCTGCCTCAGTCTCCCAAGTAGCTGGGATTACAGGCGCCCGTCACTATGACCGGCTAATTTTTTGTGTTTTTAGTAGAGACGGAGTTTCACCATATTGGCCAGACTGGCCTTGAACCAGCCTGACCTCAGGTGATCCGTCCACCTCGGCCTCCCAAAGTGCTGGGATTATAGGTGTGAGCCACCGCACCCAGCCTGAACCCAATTTTAATAGGAGATTTCTCACAACTACAGCAAAAATTTCGGGCAATTCATAATCTGCTTTGTCCATAAGGAAAAGGCAATTTCTCAGGTGAAGCAAAGCTCTTTCTGAAATAAATCTGAATAAAATTTATTTTGGACAGAGTGATGTAATATGCTTCTTCATCTACAAAAAGGACATAGCAGACCTCATTCAGTTGTTGTGTGATTTTTAAAAAATTAGTGCAGGAAAATGACAAATTATCTCACTTTATATGGCTTAAAGTCTTAAACTTTTGAAAATTCAAGCTAGAGTAAATAAAACGAGAGTTGACTAAAACTACTGGTGACACCCAACATTATCAGCTTCAAACATCAAGATGAGGCCCTAACATTTTCAGTGTGGACTTGCAGTAGATACTTAAGCCTAGGTGAATTTTCTAGAAACAAATGGGTAACAAGCACTCTCTCGTATCTCATACATGTTTTTATTATTATAGTTACAGCACTGTAATTTACAGTCTTTAAGATGTGCATTCCACATCTTATTGAGTATGTATTCAATAAGTGTTCACCAAATACTCAATAAGTGTTCATTGAATTAAATAATACTGATGTAAATAAAACCAAAGTCAACAAAATGCTGTATTACAACAGTGAGAGAGCTATTACAGTCCATAACTCCCACCAACAGGGGAGACTAAGAATGTGAAACATGTCCCAGAGCACTGAAGCCTTCCAGATAGCTACTTGATTTTTTCCATTGAAGTATTTAGTCTTATGGCCTTTCATGTGCTCCAGAATTAGACCATTCCATAAAGACAGGAATATCTGCACTGGCTAAGCACAAAGCCTAATTCAGTTGACCTTTAAACAATGTGGCGGTTAGAGACACCAACCCTCAAGCAGTCAGAAACTCGCATACAACTTTTGACTCCCCCAAAACGTAACTACTAAAAGCCTACTGTTGACCAAAAGCCTTACTGATAACATAAACGGTTGATTAACACACTTTGTATATGTATTATATACTGTATTCTTCAATAAAGTAAGCTAGAGAAATTGTTAAATCATTAGGAAGGAAAAATATATTTACTATTCATTAAGTGGAAGTTGATCATCATAAAGGTCTCATCCTCATAGTCTTCATATTGAGTAGGCTGAGGAAAAAGAGGAATGGTTGATTTTGCTGTCTTCAACATGGCAGAGTTGGAAGAAAATCCATGTGTAAGTGCACCCACGCAGTTAAAACCTATGTTGTTCAAGGGTCAATTGCACATTACATACCTAAGATTTAAATTATCTGGGCTGGTAGGGATGTGCATTCAGGAAAGTAATTTTCTTTTGTTCTTATAAATGGCCACATATATCTAGTGTAAATCACACCAAATAATATTTTTTAAAAAACCAGAAAACAAAAAACTTCAAGTTGTAAGAATAAACCCCTGGGGGAACTTTTTGGGGCAAGGACCCAGTGAAACAGATACTTCCCCAACTGGAATTCCTGAGGAGTGGAAATAATACACACAGGTTTAGTGGGTCTTGAATTATCTTGTAATTCAAGGTACAACTTCTCTGACAGTTTCCTAAAGCGAACTGGTTTTGATGAACATCATTCTGTATTACACATACTGCTGTCTTAGTAAATAGTCTTAATAAACAGAAGCTAAACTTTAACTAATGACAGAGACATCATGAAGATGCTTTATCATGTTTTTAAAACGTCCCCAGAGACTGATGTGCTGTTAAGTTCTATTTGTTCTTTCCCTTCCTAGTGATTCTACCATTATCCAGACTGAATCCCAGTGTTCCCTTTTCTAGATTTTTTCGTAACTTTTGCTTTTTCCCCTTCTTCTTCACTTTTTTTTTCCATCCCTGCCCTTCACTGCCTGTGATAGGAGTGGGGCTTACTTTTCATCACCCTCAGTAGCCAGGGAGGGCATTCTTTTCCTTCTGCTTTTGAAACATGATCAGTAACAACATATATTCTATAACCTTGTCTTTTTTATTCTAATCAGTGATTTTTGTCATTGGTAACTGTTCTGAACTTCTTCAGTTTTTCCTACATTCTTTGTTCCAGACAACCGAAGGTGCCTGGGGATATACAGGAGAGGGTGAGTACTAAGAAGTCAAAGCGCTTTTTTACTATTACTTTCCTTATATACGCACTCACTTTTCTGTTTCCACTTAATTTTCAAAATACTGTGCGGAAACTTCTACTAATGACTTACTAAATAGCTTAGTTCCTACATCGAGTCCTTAAAAGATTCTGGAAAAGAGGTAAGTTGCAGAGCAAAAAAGTATCTCAATCCACTTTTTTTTTTTTTTTTTTTTTTGCTGTAACAGAATACCTGAGACTGGGCAATTTGTAAAGAAAAGAGATTTATTTTGGCTCATGATTGCAAAGGCTAAGGAGTCGAAGATCAGGCAGGCCATCTGATGAGGGCCCCATGCTGCTTCAACTCATGGTGGAAAGCAGATGGTGAACTGAGGAGGGCAAAGAGAACAGAACACAAGAAGCATCCTCACTTTATAACAACCCACTCCTGTGAGAATTCATCCATTCCTGCAAGAGTGAATCCATTCCAGAACTAACTGAGCCTCATGAGAAAGCCCTTAATCCATCGCAATGACCTAATCATCTCTTAAAGGTACCACCTACCAACACAAACAAACTGGGGACTCAGGCCTCAGCATGAACGTTAATGAGGACAAACCATATCCAAACCATAGTAGGAAGTTTAAAAAAGTAGGTGGGGGAAGCCTCAGTGGAAACAAAAACTTCTAGACCATTTACCATTAATGCATATAATATGCAGAGGCTACATTCTTTTAGGCTATAAGGAACTTTAAAAGTTAATAAACATGCTATCAACTTAGAAAGGCTAAAGTTTCTCTTCCTTTTAAAATGTTTCGCTTTGTCTATTATCCACTATCATTTTAGGAAAGCATTTAATAAAAATAAAACCTTTAACTATTTCTATTGTATAATACAAAAGGTTTTAAGATTATTCTTCTGCCTCAAAGTATATTCACTTTTTAAATACACACACACACACACACACACACACACACACACATATATATATTTTTTTATAGAGATGAGCTTTCACCATGTTGCCCAGGCTGGTCCTGGGCTCAAAATATCTGCCCGCTTCAGCCCAAAGTGCTGGGATTATTGGCATGAGCCATTGCACCCGGGCTATCTTTACTTACTTATAGCAAAGTAAGGTAATAAATGCTGGAAAACATCCAAGTTCTTTTTGTATGGAATTTGGCTAAAGGAACCCAGTGCTCAAACCACCTTGTAAGTTCATGAAACAGAGCAAAATATGTACCCTAAACCTAGGTTCTGAATCTTTCTGCATATTTTAACATCAGTTCTATTTATGGAATTTGCGTTTGTTTTCTGGTGTGGAAGAGTATTTGAGGTAGGGTGAAACAAAGGCAAGTTGAGATACCTGTGATTAATAAAACACTTTCAAACTAGACTTAATTCATTTCTCCAATCTCATAGTGCACACCCACCAGGTTCTTTAATTATGGAAAGATGGTCTTTCTGTGTCCAGAGAAAACATCTCATATTACACTGAAAATTTAGTGAAATCTGTAAAACACTATTACTTTATGTCATCCAAGAGGGCATGAAAATAATTGTTACAAAAAATATTTTTGTATTTTTGTAATGGGATTTTACCTGTAACAATAGTAAAAGCTCACATTTACTGAGTGACCACTATGTGTCAGATAATTAAGAATTTTACATGGATTGACTTAATCCTCCCAACAACCCTATAAATTAGATGTGATTACCATTAGCCCTGTTTTATAGATGGAAAGTAGGCGTGGGTAATTTAAGCTCATTTCCATTCTATAACAGGATTCAAACATGAGGTGTCAGTTAGCATGCTTAATCTCCATGCTACACTGTGTTCCTGCCTATGTAGAAAGATGAGTATCTACCCACCTATGTAGAAATATGAGTATGCTTCATTCAGGTAAAATCCCCTCTCCTGTCAGATTTTTCTCTCTTGCAGCTCATTTAAAATACATTCTGAAAGTATTTGATCATAAGATGTAGTGCCTTTTTAAAGTATAGTTTTTGACTTAAAAATTAAATATTTTCCCTATTACATTTTTAAATTTTTACTCTGTCCAAAAATGAATATATAAAACATTTGAAACATGTTAAAAACAGAATAAGACAAAAATATCGTGTTTTAAAGGAATATATCTGGTTAGTTGGTATTCCACTGAACGTATCTTATAACAAACACAATTTTAATTTTTCATTTAACAACACTAAAGAATGAGGTATATAAATGTTTTAATCACAGACTTTTACTGTATGCAATTGTATTTCACAACTAGCATCTTACAAAAAAGACAGTACCACTGTGCCTGTAAAAAGTACTGTAAACAGAAAATTACATTACCACACGAAACCATCAAATATCACAACTGTTAGGGTCTACAGTTTTATTTTTTCTTCAAATGTTATCATGATGTCTTATGTGATATTTTGTATCCACATTCTATTTTTAAGTCCATTTACAATTCAGAAGTCTCCTATAGGTAGATATATATTAAGCAAATGGTTAAGAGAAAGCAGGAGACCCCAGGAGAATTTAAGTACTGTGTGGTTTCCAGGTTGAAATTCTAAATACGAAATAAAACACATTAATAGTCATAAACAAAAATGCAAAATCTGTAGTCATAAAAATATTTTATTGGTAATTTTACATAGTATAAGTGGGGCTATACTTTTTTCCTTTCAAGATACTGAGAAATGTGTAAACTGGCAGTTGTGTCTGAAAATAGGGTACTATGATTTTCATAAGAATTGTTGCATTTAGTAAGAGGCCAATTAGACTGATTTAAAATTAGCTATTTCCCATTTCTGTGCAACAATTCCTATTTCTGTTTTAATTAGATTCATGCATCTATGGCCCTGGATAAGTCTGGGACAAGAAAATAGTGATAAAACTATCATTAAGTTAAAGCTTTTCTAAAATTGCAGCTTGTAAAATATGGCAAGTTTCTTTTCTCGTTTTTGCCAAATGCTTATAATTATTTGAATTTTAATGTTTTATATGATACAGAAAATACCAGTGTTCAATGACAATAGCACTAAACCTGAATTATAAAGCTAAATAATCAATGCTTTATTGTTTACTAGTCTGCTAGTAAACATTACAATAAATGAATGTTTTGAAAAATAAGCAAACAAAAAAACCTCAAAAAATGGATAAAACCAGAAACATAATTCAGGAACAATAATTAGTAAAACGTGTCAAAAACATTGGCAAAGGTTCATACAAATTCTTTATTTAATAACAATTTTCCTATTTAACCACACCAAGTACCAGCAGGTGTATTTAAGAGGATAACCATTAAGAAAAACCTGTTGCAGCAATAGTTAAGTTGATCTTTGACTTGTATACATATTACTATCTGTTTCACAATTTTCAAATAATACATATTTAGGCAGCTTGCACTATGTTATAAAAAATTTAAATTCGTTACATGCCAATAGTAGAGAATTCAAGAATTATGTGTTAAAATTCACTAAACTAAAAGTGAAAATACACTTACCAATAACACTGCATAATGAATAATTCAACCACATTTTCATGGCACTTAACTGCAGAGACCAAAATGTTAAGTCTGGAAATGTTTGGTAGGCATAGTTGCAATAAAATCTACAAATTCTAACAAATTTCTATTTTATGTAAAACTCAAATTATGGATTGTGCATGAATGTATTTGTCATGAAAATGTGGTACCTCTTGGCATAATCTGTGTATTTGCATGGTAGGACAGAAGTGACTAAGAAATTGGAGAAAATAAACTTTAATGAGATTCTCCATTCAATGATGAGGCTTCTCCTCTGGGTGAAGATGACCTGGACATTCCTCTCTCTGTGTTATCAGAGCTAGAGCCGCTTTGACTGTGTTGATCTGCAGAAGCAGCACTAGATGCAGGTGGTGACTTTGTTTTCTCCTTAAAGTCTGTAATAATGACTGTCAGATCTCCAACGGTAACTTCCAAATGCTGAGCACTACTCCGATCCACATTTTTCAATCTTGGTCTAAACATAAAAAAAATGAAATTTTAAACTAGCTTTTCCCTCTACCAAATTTCTGAGCATAAATAAATATTAAAAGTAGGTGAAAGTAACAAAATGAATACACATATTTAAAGCAATTTATGCGTAACCAGCCACAAAAATATCATAAAATGTTTCAACTCATTAACATTAATCAAACCAATCATTCATGAATATTCTTCAATGCAACTAAAAACTGTGACAGCCTAGAAGTAGAACTTGTGCTTCTATAGCTGTATCATAATTTTGCAGACAGCTTATTAATTTTATTAAAATAGATGTTTTAGCCAACAGTGAAATGGAGGAACAGTACCATGGAGGAAGGTGATAAAAACTAAGGTTGAGCTACATGCAAGGAAGATTGTTACTCCACTGACACACACCAATAAGGGTATCATGATTGTTCTGACTGAACGCATGACCATTTTGATAGGTTAAAACCCATGCAATTATCTGTTCAGTATTTTGAAAACCACTCCTGGTTCAAACAGCTCTTAAGGGAAAAACAAAACAAAACACAACACCCAGACATAATGTCTTCCAATCTAGTAAAAAGAAAAAAGCATCACCACATTTAAGCTTGTATTTGTGGCTTTTGTGTTTAATTTCCAATGTATCTTTCAAACTCAGTAAAACCTTTTCTGATACCTTAAAGGAAATCAAATATTTTACTTCCACTTTTTGTATATTAGTGTATCAATGTTTAAAAAATTAAATGGTTTTATTATTTCAAAAATGTCATAAAACACTCTTCAAATTTACCTGGTTTTCTTATGGCTATTCTTTTTGCTAGTTGTTTCCTTTTCATTTTTTTCTTTTTCTACTTTATCTTTTTTCTCTTTCTTTGACTGTGTAGGAGGCACAAACTGCTGAGTAACCTGCTGTGCAACCAGCTGGGAGACAGGTCGAGGCTTCCTGTGTGCACGTTAAAAAGAAAGGCATTTTAAATTATAACTTAAAACATAAGTGCTTTGTGAGAGAATATCTCACATTATGAAAACAAATTAATAGCACAATAACTTTCAAGTATATATCACTGTTTTTCCTGTTCAACAAAAACAGAACAAACTGTAACAGTTAAAATTTATAGTCTAAGATATATGATCAAACATTAGAATACTGTTACATAAATCAACATAAGAAATTATTTTAAATGTATATCAAACTAAATGGGATGTACCCATAGAAACATGAATTCTAAAAATCAAACTTCAAAGTTTACACTGAAATAATAATTTATCCCTCCTCCTTAAGAGAAGGAAATACTTAACCATTTGTGACAATGGCTATCTGTTTTTTAAAGCTTTTCATTTATTCATTTAATAAACATTTATTATCAAAATTTCTCACTCCTTATTGCCTAAATCCTTTAAGTTTCTTACATCTCCAGCTACAATCTCACTATGCTCTTTTGACCCTGGAGATCTACCCAGTCCTTTGAGACTCATCTAACTTGCTAACTTACTCATTTAGAAAATATTTATTGAGAACCTACTGTAAGAACTCTTCAGGGATATCTGAAATGTTGCCTGGCTTCAACATCTGATGCTGGTACAAGCTTTCACCTGTCCAGCTTTACCACAGAACTTGCACAACTGAGGTTAAGATTCAAAATACAGTCTCTTAAGTTCTTGAGAGAGAAAGAAGGATACAGCAAAGAAAGAGGCAGAGGGAAGGAGGGAAGAAGTAAGATAAAAATACATTTTAACAGATGGCTCTAAAACAATAGTAACTTTATTGCATGAAAAATCCTGACCTTTTTTTGGTTAGTACAGTTTTTTAAAAATCTTTTTTCCCTGTTCCTCTGCAGCAAGACAACATAAAAAATAATGAGAAAATATTGTACAATCTAAGAATCAAAGCTGCCAGGCTGAGAGAAAATAGGCAACAGTATGTAAAGTAGGTTTCAGGAGATGGATAATGAATTTTGCTCAGGGCCTAGATAGTCTGAAGTACTGAAAGGATATCCAGGACAGATGTCCAATATACAACTTAAAAAACAGAACTGACATAGAGTTTGAGATGTAGATTAAGAGTTGCACAAATAAAAGTCATATTGACAGTATGGTAGTTAATGGCTGAGGTTAAAAAAAGAAAAGGGTTAAGGTGGCGGTTTTCAAATTTAAGGTACATCAGAATCACCTAGAAGGCTTATTCAGCTTGCTTAGCCTACCCCCAGCGTTTCTGGTTTAGAAGGCGTTGAAGTAGAGCCCAAGAAACTGTATATCTAACTAGTTTCCAAGTTGTGCTGAGGTCTCTAGGGACCACACTTTAAAAAGAAGCATGAAGAAGTGCAATATATCTGGTGAATACTGGTACTACTATAGGATAAAGTTTGAGATGGAGAGCAGAGTGGTAGAGAGAGTGAAAAAAAACCAAGCTGGATAGATAAGAAGGGTTCCCAAGATTAAAAGCTAAGCAGTCTGATTTTATTCTTAAGTGATGAGAAGTCACTGAAGAAATTCAGACTTAAATTTTACAACAATTACTGGCATGAGTCTGAAATAGAAAGGTACTACACCACAGTGGAAGTAAAAATGTGAGACTAGTGGTCTAATAAGTGATCGTGTAATCTCTGTAACTAGTGTTGTTTGTTGTTATTTTCTAACCATCAACAAATTTTCTGTAGTGGTTCTTTTTTTCTGTTCTCGAGTACATCATTCTCTTTTTATCCTAGGCTTTCCTAAATGTATACTACACAACTATTCCATTTTTATTTTTTTTTATTTTTTATTTTTTTTGAGACGGAGTCTTGCTCTGTGGCCCAGGCTGGAGTGCAGTGGCCAAATCTCAGCTCACTGCAAGCTCCGCCTCCCGGGTTCACGCCATTCTCCTGCCTCAGCCTCCCGAGTAGCTGGGACTACAGGCGCCCGCCACCTCACCCGGCTAGTTTTTTGTATTTTTTTAGTAGAGATGGGGTTTCACCGTGTTAGCCAGGATGGTCTCGATCTCCTGACCTCGTGATCCGCCCGTCTCGGCCTCCCAAAGTGCTGGGATTACAGGCTTGAGCCACCGCGCCCGGCCTTTATTCTTATTTTAATGTGAAGGTTGATTTTCACTTAAAGATTACGATTTTGTACCTCAATTCTAGGATTATTTCATCTGGTTGAATTTTGAGAGAAAAGAGGCATAAAACATAAATGTAGTTTAATTATTCAAATAAAGTTTAATTATTCAAATATAGTTTAATTATTCAAATAAAGTTCTCTGCTGCTCTGTAAGGGCTAAAGAGCTTTCACTGAAGGTAGGAGGAACACAGTTTATGATGATCTTTTTACAATGTCGTAAGTCACTCAACTCCATGTCCTATTAAAAAGAAAGCCCTTCTATCTCCAGGTATCTTAAAGTTTATGATCCCTTTTCTATTTGATGAGAAAAATCAGGATAGGAGGAAATTTTAGAGGTAGGAAATAGTTAACTCAGTAAATAAAGGACCAAGTATCATTTATAAAATATACCTTTTTATGTTCACAGATTTATCATTCATGGTTTTGACAGTACACTTTTAGTAATACCAAAGGATCCATGATAAGGAGTTGATGTGCACAAAATGGTTGCCCAGTTAATAAATGACTACTGACTAGCCACTGGCCAACTACAGTCCATCATCTACTCATTAACATATGCCATGATTAGACTGTATTTGTCAGCTATGATATTCACCAATTTGGGGATCCCTATGTATCTTTCACAGACAGCCCAAATACACTGTATAAAATTTGGCAGTCTATTCATTTACTATAATGTAAGAAAAGGGGGAGCATTTCATTACTCATTAGGACAAAATATTTTTGGGGCTAGCTGACCTTCTGTGTGAGCAGGAGGTCAACGCATGTTGGCTTCATATATGTAGTTTTCAACTATGGTCTGCCTTCCACCCCCACTGACAAAAATCCCACATGCTAAATATTATAGGAATAATATTTTAGGCTTGATCAACTTCATCATAATTGAGCTTTGTCATGTTGGACAGGTAAGAAGAAAGAAAGGAAAGAAAGACAAAGAATATTAAAAACAAAGACTGATTCTTTACTAAAAAGAGATAGCATAACTCAAATTTCAGAAAGAAGTAATCTGCTTAGTAACACCAAAATATATGGCAAATTGAAGCAATATGGTAAATTTCATTGAATAAAAAAGGCTGGACTAAATCCATACCTACTGTGAATCTGCTGATACTCTGGCTAACAAAAGCCCAAAAATCTAACCAAGGAAAGATTTTATAAAAAAACCACCTGTTTACGGCCAGGCGCGGTGGCTCACGCCTGTAATCCCAGCACTTTGGGAGCCCAAGGCAGGCAGATCATTTGAGTCCAAGAGTTTGAGGCCAGCCTGGGCAACACAGTGAAACTCCACCTCTACAAAAAAATACAGAAATTGGCCAAGCATAGTGGTACGTGCCTGTGGGAGGCTGAAGTGGAAAAATCGCTTGAACCCAGGAGGTGGAGGTTGCAGTGAGCCACGATTACACACATCACCGCATTCCAGCCTGGGTGACAGAGTGAGACCCTGTCTTCTGGAACAAAAAAAAGGAAAGAAACTACTTGTCCAACAAATTTTATTGCACATTTACATGTGTCAGGCACTAGGTAATGTGCTGGAGATTAACCATGAACAAGACAAACACAGGCCCTGCCCTCATGCACTAAAAATTAAAAACAAAAAAACTGTGTGTTGTGTTAGAGAAAACAGAAGGAGGAGTTATTATAGACAGAAAGGAAATAACTTCTGTCCATGTCTAAATGGTCAGTATACCAGGAGAAACAAACATCACAATGGACCCTTTTAATAAGAGAACAATGAAACAACTTCATTAAGCATTTTATTAAGACTCTAGAAGAGAGTAAACCCAATTTCTTATTCCATAATAACTTGGTTTTGAAGTTATCTAGACCTCGAAAGGCCAAAAGGTGTTTTTTTGTTTGTTTTTGTTTTTTTGAGACGGCATCTCACTCTGTCAGGCTGGAGTGCAGTGGCACAATCTTGGCTCACTGCAAGTTCCGCCTCCTGGGTTCACGCCATTCTCCTGCCTCAGCCTCCCGAGTAGCTGGGACTACAGGTGCCCACCACCACACCTGGCTAACTTTTTTTTGTATTTTTAGTAAAGACAGGGTTTCACTGTGTTAGCCAGGATGGTCTCAATCTCCTGATCTTGTGATCTGCCCACCTCAGCCTCCCAAAGTGCTGGGATTACAGCACTTTGGTAAATTTGTGTGAGCCACCGTGCCCGGCTAGGTTTTATTTTTTTTTTTCAAATGTAACTAACTCCTCATCAACTGTCAGGCCTAATCCTAGAAACATTCATCTTGTAAGTACTGATTCTTGGTTTTAAATTCTATCTATCTATCTATCTATCTATCATCTATCTATCTATCTACCTATCTATCTATCTATCTATCTATCTATCTATCTATCTATCTATCTATCTATCTATCTATCTATGAATGAGATAGTCACCCAGGCTGGAGTGTGGTGGCATGATCTTGGCTCAATGCAACCTCCGGTCTCCTAGCTTCAAGCGATTCTCCTACCTCAGCCTCCTGAGTAGCTGGGATTACAAGCGTGTGCCATGCCTGGCTAATTTTTTGTATTTTTAGGGTGTTTCACCATGTTGGCCAGGCTGGTCTTGAACTCCCAGCCTCAGGTGATCTGCCTGCCTTGACCTCCCAAAGTGCTGGGATTACAGGCATGAGCCATTGCGCCTGGCCTCAAATACATTTCTAATAGGTTTTAGCTTTTCTTTACTTCTACCACTTCTTGCACTTGTATCATAGGACGCTTTACTTTTGAAACCCTTGACAACTTGCAATTTCTTGAAGAGACAGACATTCTCTCTGCTTCAAAATTACCATTTTCATTTGTAGATGAGGTACACATACCTACCTTCAGCATCGGTCCACTAATGAACTATCTCAAGTAAATTTTTGTGTCAAATATAGAAGAAAAAGAATTTTGTCACACGTCTCTAAAGCAAAACAAGATGCTCCAAATTCTTTTTGCAAAATATTGCATGATAAAATCCTTTCTGTTGAATGGCTACTTATATGAGAAATCACATTTACTTTCTGTGCTCAGAAATATTTGTTCACTTATCAATTATTGAGTTTGAGAAAAATGATCAAGGATATTGTCATCTGACGACTCATGGTCTGAGATTTCCCTTATATGGTCAATTTGAACATCACTACAGTTTTGGATGCCACTATCACTGGCTTTACACCATCCCCTGATTCATCCAATAACTGAAACATCTTGTAAACTTCCTGTCATTAGGAGCAGAAAATGAAAAATTCTCAATTCTCAAATGTGTTCAATGAAAGTTTAAAAAAAAGAAAAAGGAGGGCAAAGACTACAAAAATACTGCCTCTACACTTTTATACTTTCTGGAAAGATGATAAAATAGTGTTTTGTTTTTTTTTTTTTTCAAAATTGCGCTATCCTTCTAGATGACTCCACCATTTTTCTGTTTTCTTATTATTCTGGTATCTTTTAAATACAGTTGGAAATAACTAAGTAGTAAAGATAAAATAGTTCCTAGGAACTGAAAACCAAACACCGCATGTTCTTCACAAGTGGGAGCTGAACAATGAGAACACATGGACACAGGGAGGGGATCATCACACACTGGGGCCTGCTGGGGGGTGGGGGGCGAGGGGAGGGAAAGTATTAGGACAAATACCTAATGCATGAGGGGTTTAAAACCCAGATGACGGGTTGATAGATACAGCAAACCACCATGACACATGTCTATCTACGTAACAAGCCTGCACATTCTGCATCTGTATCCCAGAACTTAAAGTAAAATTAAAATAAATAAAATAATTCCTAGGATGATATAGTAAACTATCTCCAGATATAGGAAAAATCAAATAAGTAAGATCCCATTATATACGACAGAAATATAAACGGGACCAAAAGTTCCATATGGTAATTTCAAAAAATAAATGTTCTCTTCTTTGAAGACCTCAAGAAAAGAATAAAATATAAAGTATCAATTCTGTAAGTAGAACCACTTGAAAAAGGACTCAAAAACTAAAATTGGGTTGTACTTAAGAAAAATTGTTTGTGTATCTACCTATTAAAACAATACACATATCCTGGAACTAATTATTTAAATACTACCATATTAGAATTACCATTTCTGGTTCTTAGCTCAATGTTGAAAAATATTTATAAGTAGCACACAACAGAAATTCAATAAACAAAAAGCTGTTGAAAATTTCTGTCCAGGCTCAGTAGCTCACGTCTATAATCCCAGCACTTTGGGAGGCTAAGGCAGGCAGATAGCTTGAGCCCAGGAGTCTGAGACCAGCCTGGGCAACATGGCAAAACCCTGTCTCTACAAAAAGTTAGCCAGGAGTGGTGGCGCATGCCTATAGTCCCCAGCTACAGTCCAGGACAGTCAAGTCATCGTCTGGCTTTGTTTCCATACCTTGAGCTCTGACTGCATCCCAAGATTACTGGGTAAGTCAAATAAAATCATGAATGTTAAATATATATATACTGTAAGTTATAAAATACTTTAAATAATATTTATGAATATACAAATATATCTTGATGGCATATTTTTAAGTCTAGGATTCTGTTACACTTTTATCTCACATAAATCCCACAACATTCCTGACAAACCTTCCCATCACATCTATCTCAAGAAAAGAAAGACAGCATTATCTTTTTTTTTCAGATGGAGTTTTGCTTTTGTTGCCCAGCCTAGAGTGCAATGGCGCGATCTCAGCTCACTGCAACCTCCACCTCTTGGGTTCAAGAGATTCTCCTGTCTCAGCCTCCCTAGTTGCTGGGATTACAAGTGTGCACCACCATGCCCAGCTAATTTTTTTTTTTTGTATTTTTAGTAGAAAAGGGGTTTCACCCTGTTGCTCAGGCTGGTCTCGAACTCCTGACCTCAAGTGATCCACCTGCCTCAGCCTCCCAAAGTGCTGGGATTATAGGCATGCGCCACCACACCCGGCCGAAAGAAATTTTATGTCATAAAATTTAAGCAGGGTAATTTAGTTTGAAGAGGCTTGGCTTCTTCCTTAAATTCTTTTCAAAAAAATGATTATCTTACGTTGCAGAAAATAAAGATTATAACCTGGTATTTAGCTATCGTCCCCAAAACTATCAAAATAATTTTAAACACAATTTCTCCTTTAAAAACACAAGAACACTCCATTCACAGAAACAAGCCACCATTCTCAAAGTAGTTACAGTAAGCAGAATCTACTATACAAACTCTAGATCTAAGGGCATATTTGCACATTTACATGTCATTTGGTTGAGATGGCCTGCCTAAATATTTTTTAAAAACTTAACATTTTCTAATTAAATTTATAATTAGTATTAATATTTTAATTTAGTAAGTTTAAAAACTCACCATTACCTTTTAAAATGTTGTAAATATTGTGGGGCTCATACCATCCCTCCCATCATAAGAACACTATACCTCTTTCACAGACATAGAAATACACTGAAGTCTCTCCCATCTAGATGGAAAAAACTCCTCCCTTAACCCCTTGTTTACTTGCTCTTCCTTTCTCCTCTTCCAGTATTTTGGAAATGTCTGCTATTCTCTCAGTTATATCCTTGCCTTCACTTCTACCTTTCCAAACCTCTTTCCACTCCACTAACGAAATCACACTAAGGTCACCAAGTTTGCCAAAACCAAAGGACACCTTTCAGTCCTCATCTTATTTGACCTCTGTGTATCATGACACTTGTATTTAACATTCTCCTGCACCACAGCTACAAAGATTCTTCTTACTCCTCTTCCTACCTTCTCCAGTAAGTAGGTCCTGCTCAGTCGTCTTATCTCTAAACTGGCTCCTCTTAGTACTTCCTCTTCCAGGCCCTTTAATGTTGAGGTTACTTCATGCTGTTCTTAATCTCTTCTCTTTATTTTATTTTATTTTATTTTTTTCTGGAGACATAGTCTCACTGCTCCCCAGGCTGGAGTGCAGTGGCACAATCTCAGCTCACTGCAGCCTCTGCCTCCTGGGCTCAAGCAATCCTCCCTCCTCAGCCTCCCAAGCAGCTAGGACTACAGGCATGCATCACCACACCAGGCTAATTTTTGTATTTTTTGTAGAGACAGGTTTCACCATGTTGCCCAGGCTCATCTCAAACTCCTGGACCCAAGAGATCCACCCGCCTCAGTCTCCCAAAGTGCTGGGATTACAAGTGTCAACCACCGTGCCCAGACAACTTCTTCTCTTTTCATGTTGAATACAAACGTTATTCTTGAAGGATATCAGTAATAATGACACTATTGGAGTAGTGGAGCTACAAGACTAAATTTTAGGAAGTAACAGGGTTAGAGATATACAGCAGAAGCATTTCCTCCCTTCCTTTTCTCTCTCCTTTCTTGGTTTTAAGACAGAGTCTTGCTCTGTCCCCCAGGCTGGAGTGCAGTGGCACAATCACAACTCACTACAGCCTCCACCTTCTGGGGTCAAGCAATCCTCCCACCTCAGCCTCCCAAGTAACTGATATCACAGGCACGCAGAGCCACACCTGGGTAATATTTTTCTGGTTTTTGTAGAGATAAGGGTCTCACAATGTGGCCCAGGCCAGTCTCAAACTCCTGAGCTCAAGCAATCCTCCTGCCTCAGCCTCCCAAAGCGCTGGGGTTATAGGCATGAGCCGCCAGACCGGCTATGTTATGTGTTTTTGATAAGTCAGTCAGTCACATTATCCTATAATTGTAGGTATGCTTGCAAGCTCCTGAAGGATTGTGCCTTTCCATTTTTGAAACACTGGTAACAAGCTCAGAGCCTGACAGGCATTCAACAAATGTTTGCTGAATGAATTAAATAGCACTTTTCTCTTCTGAATCTTCCATCTTTCCCTTTTTAAAATAATAATTTATCTCAAAACATGCTCATTTACCTTGTATATCTTAATGATAACAAAGAATACTTGATATCTGTGTTGGTTCCTGGCTTATATTCTGCTTCAGGGAGCTCATCCGCTCTAAGAGTTCCATTTGTTTCCTCTATATAGAAAACCTGTGGCCAGATGCGGTGGCTCATGCCTGTAATCTCAGCACTTTCAGAGGCTCTGGCGGGCAGATCACTTGATCCCAGGAGTTCGAGGCCTGCCTGGGCAATATGGTGAAACCCTGTCTCTACTGAAAAAAAAAAACAAAAAACAAAAAAACAACTATACACACACACACACAGATTAATTAGCTGGGCATGGTGGAAAGCACCTGTAGTCCTAGCTACTGGGGGTAAGTGACAGAAGGATAACCTGAGCCTTGGGAGGTTGAGACTGCAATGAGCCATGATTGTGCCACTGTACTCTAGCCTGTATATCCACCTCTCCGATAGTATCATTATTACCCGTATTCTTCAAGAATTCTTCAAGGACAAACATATTCCTTGCCCTTCCCCTAATATCAGCTCTAAATGTTGAATAGTGGGAAGTGGGAGAGAGCACTACAGCAACATAAGTGGTCAGGAATTGTTTAGTTTCTTGTTTTTGTTTTTGTTTTGAGACAGAGTTTCACTCTGTCTCCCAGGTTGGAGTGCAGTGGCACGATCTCGGCTAACTGCAACCTCTGTCTCCTGGGTTCAAGCAATTCTCCTGCCTCGGCCTCCTGAGTAGCAGGGATCACAGACATGCGCCACCATACCTGGCAAATTTTGTATTTCTAGTAGAGATGGAATTTCACCATGTTGCCCAGGCTGGTCTCACTCAACTCCTGATCTCAAGTGATCTGCCCACCTCGGCCTCCCAGAATGCTGGGATGACAGGTGTGAGCCACCACACCCAGCCGGAACTGTTTAGTTTTATCTGTAATATTCTAATATTTTAAAGTAGATAATGTACTATCTGGGCATAGTGGTGCATGCCTGTAGTACCAGTCACTCAGGAGGCTGAGGCAGGAGGATCACTTGAGGCCAGGAGTTAGAGGGGCTGCAGGGCACTGTGATCATACCTGTGAATAGCCAGCCACTGGCATTTCAGCCTGGGCAACGTGGTATGACCCCATCTCTTTAAAAACAAACAAACAAACAAAAAAAAAAACAGGGAAATACGTTAACTGTAGAATTACTTTTGAAAATAAAATCAACTAAGCACTTGCCTGTGATTCTTACAGACTACAAATAAAAGGGCCAGAACTGGGTATATAACTCCTGATCATTTTCTCATTACAAAAATCTCACACCTGGCTGGGCATGGCAGCTCACACCTGTAATGCTAACACTTTGGAAAACTGAGGTGGGTGGATTATTTGAGCTCAGGAGTTCAAGACCAGGCTAGGCAACATGGAGAAACCCCATCCCTACAGAAAAAAAAAAAAATTAGCCAGGCGTAGTGGTGCATGCCTGTAGTCCCAGCTACCCAGGAGGCTGAGATGAGAGGATCACCTGAACCTTGGAGGTCAAGGCTGCAGTAAGCCATGACCCTCCACAGAGGGAGACCCAGTCTCAAACAAAAAAAGAATTTAAAGACAAGTATTTAGGCTCCTTAACAAACCAGCCTCTAACTACATTTCCAATGTTAATGCTATCTGTTTTTTATTCTTCCAGTGCTCTGTGCTCTTTCTACATGTGATTTAGTTGTACAATGCTGAGAAAATCCTTATTCACACAGTTAAGTACTTACAAATGACAATCTTTTAACTTTAAATTCACCTTGAATCTTGGGAAGCTCTTCAATAAAATAATTTAGAAGCTTGAAAGAAAGATACAAGGAACTTTGAGTTAAAATTGCATCATTAACAGTAGTTAGTAAGCACTTACATTTTTATCATAATAAAGGACAGAAGGCAAAATTATAAATTATTATAATTTGAAATCTCTTATATCCATCCATCTACCTGGCTACTAAGCCACGATGACAGCAGATGGGCTAGAGCCTTCTTAAATATGCTTCAACTGAGGCATGTGTGATACAGTGGTGGATTAATTTAGATGTCATACAATTTTATGTAAGCCAACATGAGACCTGAATATTTTTTTAAGCGACTAGGACAGGGGCTACAACATTCCTAATTGGTAACATATTTAAAAGCTTTGAAAAATATAGAAGCCCAGAGATAGCAGAAGTGCTATTCTGAAGTCTGCACAGGAGTGAATTAATCAAGCACATACCCAAGAGAAATGAAAACATATGTTCACACAAAAATGTGTACATGAATGTTCACAGAAGCATTATCCTTAATAGCCCCAAAGTGGAAGCAACCCAAATGTTTACTAACTGATGAATAGATAAATCAAATATGGTGTACATTCGTAAAATGAAATATTATTCCTCCATAAGAAGGAATGAAATATTGACAGATACTACAACATGGATGAGCCTATGGCATTATCCTAAGTGAAAGACACCAGTCATGAAAGACCACATATTCTCACATGGTTCTGTTTATATAAAATGTCTAAAATAGGCAAATTCATAGAAACAGGAAGTAGACCTGTGGTTGCTCAGGGTTAGAAAATTAAGGAATGAAATGGGGAGTAACTGCAAATGGATATAAGAGAGAGGTAAAGAGAGAGAGAGAGACTCTGGAATAAAAATTCTTCTAAATACTAGAGATGGGGTCTCGCTCTATTACCCAGACTGCAGTGCAATGGCACAGTCATAGTCACTGCAGCCTCAAACTCCTGAGCTCAAGAGATCTTTCTATCTCAGCCTGTTAAGCAGCTAAGACTATAGTCACAAACCAGGCTCCAAGGTCTATATGTATTTAATTTTCAACAGCAAACACTTATGCAGCAGACCAGAACACAATTCTCCCCGAACTCCTGGAAGGTGGTGGCAGGAAGACTTGATTCCTTGGCAAATACTAAGATAGTCCTTGGCAAGCACAGACAAAACAGATTACTTACATCATTTCTATAAAACCTAGGTTAAAGTTTTCAGCAAAGCCTCTCAAATCATTAAATGACATCACAGTTTGGCATTTGCTTTTCACTTAATTTGAAAGACTAAGGACGATCTTCAAGACTACAAATAGGTCACTCTCAACTTTCCCTTCCTCTTAACCAACTAAACATTTAAGTCCTTTCCATTTTTTTTTCATATTATTCCAACTGTTCCTCTTTATCATACCCACTAATACTACTCTAGCTTAACCCAACAGGAGACTTCTATAGCACCTTCTCCTTTCCAACCCAAGATTACTCTTGCTTCCATTAATTTATTTAACAAATATTTATTAAGCATTTACAATTACTGTTCTTAGTACTGGGAACAGAGCACTGAACAAAACTTGCTTTTATCATATGCTGTTCTATCAAGGGGTGACCTTAGTTCTTATCTCACAGAGAAAAGAGAAGTTATTTGATTAGAATGTCCACAACCTTCCATCTGTACCGACACAGTCTGACTTCCCTACTACCCTTACTCTTATTTAAACTATCCATCACTCTGCTGACTGGATCCCTTTCTCCAGGACACACTCCTGCCACTGACCTCCTTTGTTTCCTGCTTAAACAATATTTCCTTCTCTACTGGGTTATTCCTGTCAGCATACAAACATATTATGATAATTCGTACCTCAAAAAGGAAAAAAACAAACAAAAAACCTCTTTCCTGAGTCCACATCCTTGTCTAGCCACTGCCCCATTTCTGTTTTCTTTTCCATGACACCTCAAAAAATGTGTCTATATTCACTCTATTCTTTTCCCACTCTCTCTCAGGCTCACCTTAGTCAGGCTCTTGTCCTTCCACTCTAGCAAAATTATTCATTTCAAGGTCACTGACAATCACTTTACCAACAGTCAACTGTAGTCATCCCAGCCTTTTCCAGCAACATTTCACTGAGTTTATCACTCCTTCCCTTCCTGAAAAACTTTTTTCACTCAGCCTCTAGGACACCACACTCTTCACATTTCTCTCCTGCATCACTGGCTACTCTTTCACAGTTTCATTTACTGATTCCCTTCCAGTCTCCCAAATTTCTAAACTTCAGAGTGCCTCAGGACTGAGTCTTTAGATACCTCTTATCTAAGCTAACCCTCCAGACCAGTGCTACTCAAAGTGTAGTCAACGAATAAAGAGTAGCAATACCAGGTACCCCTTAAAAATGCAAATTCTCAGGCCTTGCCCTAGAACTAGGGTGATTTTTTTATGCATGCTAAAAGTACTCCTCTTGGTGACCTCATTCAGTCCTCAGTTTTAAGTATCATCTGTACAATGGTTTTCAACCGTGGCTCCACATTGGATTTCATTTGTAATGGTGTTTTAAAAATACCTATGCCTAGAAAACAAAAGTTAAATTTTGCTAAATTTTATAAATAGAATAATATTTGTAAAAATAACATTTAAGGAAAAACTAGATTATGACATTGAAAGTAATGAACATTAATTTTAATAATGAAAGTAGTCCCTGAATAATATTTTCTATGCATCAAGATTTTCCTCAAAGGTATACATAAACCCCTCATATTGAAACATATGGAAACAATGTGATCTATAGCATCCAGGCATTTCCATTTCAAGATTATGTACTCAGAGAAGGAAATATATGTCCATTCAAAAACTTGTACACAGATGTTCACAGCAACTTCATTCGTAATGGCCCGAAACTGAAAATAACCCAAATGTTCATCAACAGGTGAATGGATACTGTGGTACATCCATACAATGGAATACTACTGAACAACACAAAGAAATGAACTACTGACACTCCAGAGGAATTATGCTGAGTGAACGAGATTGGACAAAAAAAAAAAATACACACTGCATGATTTCATTTACGTAAATTTCTAGAAAATGCAAACTAATTTATAGTGACAGAAAGCAGATCAGTGATTGCCTAGTGACCAGAGATGGGACGGGAGTAGGTACAGGAGGGAGGAATTAAAAACGGGCACAAAGAAACTCAGGAAAATAATGGATGTATGTCTGCTTTCTTGATTGTGGTGACAGTTTCACAGGTATACTCATATGTCAAAACTTAAAAAACTGCATGTTTTATGTGTGGTTTATTGTATATCAATTATACCTCAAAAAAAGAAAAGCTGTCTAAATTTTTTTAACCTAACCACTAATCAAATTAAAACGGGAGGCTAGTGGCTCATGCCTGTTAACCCCAGCACTATGGGAGGCTGAGGTGGGCGGATCATGAGGTAAAAGACTAAGACCATCCTGGCCAACATGGTGAAATACCATCTCTACTAAAAATACAAAATTAGCCAGGTGTGGTGGCGCGTTTTGTAATTCCAGCTACTCAGGAGGCTAAGACAGGAGAATTGCTTGAACCCAAGAAGCAGAGGTTGCAGTGAGCCAAGATCGCACCACTACACTCCAGCCTGGCGACAGAGCAAGACTCTGTCTCAAAAAACAAAACAAAACAAAACAATACAAAAAATTAAAACAGGAATACCTAGGTCCCACTTAAATGAGGATCCATAGGCTCGAATTTTTTGAAAGTTCCCAAGCGGATGTGTATTCAAGGTTGAAAACAATTGATCTATACACTGATACTAAAATTTTATCAGCTCCAATGTCTCCCATAAACTCCAGACTTAAATAACCAACTGCCTACTTAACATATCTACCTTGGGGCTAGGCTTGGTGGCTCACACCTGTAATCCCAGCACTCTGGGAGGCCAAGGTGGGTGGATCACTTGAGGTCAGCAGTTCAAGACCAGCCTGGCCAACATGGCAAAATTCCGTCTCTACTAAAAATACAAAATTAGCCAAATGTGGTGGTGCACGCCTGTAATCCCAGTTACTTGGGAGGCTGAGGCAGGAGAATCACTTGAACCCAGAAGGCAGAGGTTGCAAGTGACAGAGTGTGACTCTGTGTCCAAAAAAAAAAAAAAACAAATCCATCTGGATGTCTACGAGTAGCTGGGACTACAGAAGTGTACCATCACGCCGGCTAATTTTTGTATTTTAAGTAGAGATGGGGTTTCACCATGTTGGCCAGACTGGTCTCAAACTTCTGGCCTCAAGTGATCCTCCTGCCTCGGCCTCCCAAAGTGCTGAGATTACAGGCATAAGCCACCACGCCCGGCCAACAATATACTCTTGATTTCTCCCTTCTCCCACTCTTCCATTCTTCAACAATCTTTTTATCTCAGTAAATAGCACTTCAATCTTCCAGTTGCTTAGATCACTTAGAAGCAGTATTTATTCCGTTTCTCCTCTCATACACACATCTAATTCACCATCAAATTCTTTCCATCCTCACCTTCAAAATAAGTTTAAAATTGAATACTTTCTTACCACCTCCACTGATACCACCCTTGTAACATCTTCATAACATCCCGGCCAGGTGTGGTGGCTCATGCCTGTAATCCCAGCACTTTGGGAGGCTGAGGTGGGCGGATCACCTGAGGTTAGGAGTTCGAGACCAGTCTGGCCAATATGGTGAAACCCCCGTCTCTACTTTTGTATTTTTATACAAAAAAAAAATTTAGCTGGGCGTGGTGGCGGGTGCCTGTAATCCCAGCTACTCGGGAGACTGAGGCAGGGGAATCGAACCCAGGAGGCAGAGATTGCAGTGAACCGAGATCACGCCATTGCACTCCAGCTTGGGCAACAAGAGCAAAACTCTGTCTCAAAAAATAAATAAATAACATCCCTCAATTGCTCTGCTACAGGCCACTCTCCCACAAAGCAGCCACTGTGATCCTTCCAAATGTAAATCACATTACATTATTCCTCTGCTTAAAACCACCCAATGGGCTCCTCCTCTCCACCCAACCAATCCCCTTCCTTGTTACACATTGGCAACCAGAGTATATGGCAATCAACAAAATCCAAAATTCTTGCTCTAGTCCACAAGTCTCTATGTGATTTAGACTCTTCCTATCTGATCTTCTATACTCTTCTATATGGAACCCATTATTCCAGTGTCTTAGTCCGCTTGGGTTGTCATAACAAAATACGATAGGCTGGGTAGCTTAAACAACAGATATTTATTTTCCCACAGTTCTGGAGGCTGGAAAGTGCAAGACCAAGGTCCAGTAGGGTTCAGCTTCTACTCAGGGCTCTCTTCTACTTACATTTCCTTCTGGCTTACAGATGGCCTTTCCTCAGTGCACACACAGGGAGAGACAGACAAACCTCTCCCTCTTCTTACAAGGTCACCAATCCTACTGGATTAGGACTCCACTTTTATGACTTCATTTAATCATAATTGCCTCCTACAAGCCTTATCTCCAAATACAGTCACATTGGGGGTGAGGGCTTCATTCAGTATGTGAATTTTGGAAAGAAACAATGGAGTCCACAGCATGTTGCATCAACACCTTTCTACTTCTGCCCAAGGGTTTCCCCTGCTGTTCCTCTGCCCACTAACCTCACTTCTTCTGGGTCTCTGTTCAAATGTCAAATGTCAGAGAAGCCTTCCTTTTTACTTTTTTTCTTTTTTACTGCATATGAATGCCAGATCATAATTGTAGGAGAAGTCTTTCTTAACCTGACACAAAACAGCACTCTACTCTCCAACTTCACTCCCTACTCTATCCTCCTTACTTTGCTTTATTTTCTTCAAAGCACTTATCTCTACCTACTACATTACATATTATTATTAACAGTTTATTATCTGTTTTCTTTTACCAGAACAGAATACAAGCTCCCTACCACCCCCCAATTGTAAACAGGGAATTTTTTCTCTTCTATTTTGTTCACTGCTGTTTCTCCTGTGCCTACGGCATAAAAATACTTAATGTCCAAAAATATGTACATCTATTACGTATCAATAAATAAAAATAAATATTTAATTTTTTAAATGAATGAATGTTAAGCCATCCTACTAAAAAATTTCCAGGGATCTGTGATCCTATTGTACTTGTTTTCAACCCTGGCTGCACATTAGCATCACAAGGAGTCCTTTTAAAATTACTATAATTGGGCCCCCACCCAGACCAATTGGAGAAAAAATCTCCAGGAATGAAGCCTGGTACAGGTTATTTTTCAAATCTCCTCGGCTCCTCCTATTGTGCAATTAATGGATTAACAGGATTAAATCAGGATCTGCCAGGTAAAGCAAATTATTACATTTCACCTTTGCTTTCCTAATCCACTGCAGATTCCATCTTTTCCAAATAACCTTATCTACTCTAGTATTACAGTCATCTCTCCCATCTCTAAAACACTACAGCCTATGTAGACAATGACAAATAATCATTGTAAATACATATATAACTGTATCAATTACAGTTTGCTCCCATTTCCGTTATTTTTTAAAATTAAAAAAAAAAAATCTTCTGTCCAATGTGTCAGCACCACTTTCAAACTACTTACATTTCTTTTTCACCCTCAAAGTGTTATGTACATACTGGATACTAAATATATGCTAAATGAAGAAAACTTGCTTATAAAATTATTTGCCCTTTCAATTTGTACTAAACCAGAGACAGGGTGCATAGTTCTCATCTTTTATTAAGAACCACTTAAATCAGAGGTGTCTAACACGCTGGCGACACACTGGAATCATCCGAGGAGCTTTAAAAAAAAAAATACCCCTTTAGCCAGGTGTGGTGGTGTGCACCTGTAGTCTTACGTACTCAGAAGGCTGAGGCGGGAGGATGGCTTGAGGCCAGGAGTTTGAGGTTATACTGAGCTATGATTGTGCCTCTGCACTCTAGCCTGTGAAACAAAGTGAGACCCTCTCTCTTTCAAAAGAAAGAAAAAATACACTCGTCTGGGCTCCACCTTTAGGAACTTGATTTATGTAGACTGGGATAGAGCCCAGTGTCCTCTTTTTGGTCTGGTTGTGAATCCAAGGTGATTCTAATGTGCAGTGAGGCCGGGCGCGTTGGCTGACACCTGTAAGCCCAGCACTCTGGGAGGCCACAGCGGCTAAATCACCTGAGGTCAGGAGTTCGAGATCAGCCTGGCCAACGTGGTGAAACCCCGTCTCTACTAAAAATACAAAAATTAGCAGAGCGTGGTGGCGTGAGCTGGTAATCTCAGCTACTAAGGAGGCTGAGGCAGGAGAATCACTTGAACCCAGGAGACAGAGGTTTTAGTGAGCCGAGATGGCACCACTGCACTGCAGCCTCAGCAACAGAGTGAGATTCCATCTCAAAATAATAATATTAATGTGCAATGAGAGTTGGGAACCAGTGACTGAAACATCAAATCTGAAGGTCTAAGTTTTCTAAATACAGAAATTGAGATGGGCAGATTATTTGAGCTCAGGAGTTTGAGACCAGCCTAGGTAACATGGTGAAACCCCATCTCTACAAAAAATATAAAAATGAGCCAGATGTGGTGGCACGTGCCTGCAGTCCCAGCTACCTGGGAGGCTGAGGTGGGAGAATCGTTTGAGCCCAGGAGGTTGAGGCTGCAGTGAGCATGATTGCACCACTGCACTCCAGCCTTGGCAATGAAGTAAGACCCTGTCTAAAAAAATAAAAATAAAAAACAAAAAAAAAAAAGAAAAGAAAAAAGAAATCAGTAGTATTAAAAGATGTTATTTGATTTAGAGTTCACAGAAAACAATTTTCCAAATAGTTCTTTACAACATGGATGGACAGATAGTATACTCACTAATAAGCCATGCCTAGTTTTAGCTAAAGTAAGTCTTTTCTAGGTATTAACTTTTTCTTTTACGATTCAGCTTCCATTTCTGCAACCTATAATTCTGGAGGACTTACTAGTACAAAGTATTTTTCCTAAGTTTCCTTCCTTTGCTTCATTCATTTACTCACTCATGAAAATGTTTATTATGGCAGGCAGCCTTCTTTTTTTCTGAAACGGAGTCTCACTCTGTCGCCCAGGCTGGAGTGCAGTGGCGCAATCTCGGCTCACGCCATTCTCCTGCCTCAGCCTCCTGAGTAGCTGGGACGATAGGCGCCCGCCACCGCGCCCAGCAAATTTTGTTGTATTTTTAGTAGAGACGGGATTTCACTGTGTTAGCCAGGATAGTCTCCATCTCCTGATTTCATGATCTGCCTGCCTCGGCCTCCCAAAGTGCTGGGATTACAGGCATGAGCCACCAGGCCTGGCTGTGGCAGGCAGCCTTCTAAAATGGCCACCAGTAATCCCTGCCTCCTGGTATTCATGCCCTTATCCAACCCCCTTCCCTACGTGTGGGCTGGACCTAGTGAGATGCTTCTAATAAATAGAATACAGCAAAAACTGACTGGATGTCATTTCCAAAATTAGCTTACTAAAACACTCTAGCTTCCATCCTCACTCTCTTCCCTTGTTGTGATCTCCCCTAACAGAGTGGCCCATGTGGCAAAGAACTGAGGGAAGCCTCTGGTCAACAGGTCATCAGGAACTAATGTCCTAGGTCCAACTGCCAGCAAGGAACTGAGGTCAACGGCCACCTGAATAAGCCTGGAAGTAATTCCTCCTGTCTGGATGCTTGAGAGAGCTGCAGCCCTGGCCACAATGCTGACTGCTGCCTTGTATTGGGAGATCCTGAATCAGAGGACCTAGCTGAGCAGCACCCAGATTCCTTATCCATAGAAATCTGTGAGACATAAATGTCTGTAAGTAGCTACATTCAGGGTAATTTGTTATGCAGCAGTAGATAACTAATATATGTATTTGTACTATAATATTTCAAGTATTGAGGCCAGGCACAGGTGGCTCACGCCTGTAATCTCAGCACTTTGGGAGGCTGAGGCAGGTGGATCACTTGAGGCCAAGAGTTTGAGACCAGCCTGGTCAATGTGGCTAAACCCCATCTCTACTAAAATACAAAAATTAGCTGGATGTGGTGGTGCGTGCCCATAATCCCAGCTACTCAGGAGGCTGAGGCATGAGAATCGCTTGAATCCAAGAGACGGAGGTTGCAGTGAGCTGAGATTGCACCAATGCACTCCAGCCTGGGTGACACGGCGAGACTCTGTCTCAAAAAAATAAAAATAAAAAAGTATTGAGATGCCATTCTTCACTACAGAAAATCTGGTGCCCATAATGGGAGGATGGCTTCTTTGATACACCCAGCTCTGGCCAACTGAATCTTTATATATTACATAGAAGTTATGGCACTCAGTTAACTCACACTGGACTGCTACAAATCATCCATTCGGTTACAGTACATTCAGAGTGGGACAAGCTGTCCTTTGTTTGAGGTTACTTAAAAATAATACTTGATTTGCCCTTTACTTATCATTCTAATACAACTGTGCTAGTTGGTTTTTCACTTCTTTGTGATGTTCATTTTAATGTGTACTTATTTCTGTTACACAGTTTACTCTGTGCTCTTTCCTTACTACTTCCCCTACTGCTTTCCCTCTACTTCCTGCCCTGGTGCTGGTAAGACACTGGTTTTAAGAGTCATAGTCAGGCAGTATTATTGCCCCTTTCATCTTATGTCTCCACTGCCTTCTACCAGCTAGAGCTGTTACTTCTTACGTAATGATCAGATCTGTAGCTCTTTGAATAACTGTTCCCGGAACAGCTTACTGCAGTATTCTCAAATCACAGTCTCTATACCAACAGTGGGTGGGTTCTGTCAGTCTATTGTATGCTCTACAGGGAGCCTGGTATAATCATAAATTTAAAAGGTAATTATGATTTTTCACAGAAACCCTGCTGTTCTTATGTAATAAATAATCCAAACTCATAAAAATTGTTTTAACTCATAAAAGCAGAGATGAAAATAATTAATAGATGCCAGAATTCAAAATAATGATGTGAAAGCAAACAATAAACAAGGCTTCAATGGAATGTGGAATGTCAATCAGTATGAACTGGGTAAATGAATTTATAACTGATGTTTATGCCAAGTACCTAGAAAAGTGTGAATGAGAAGTGTACAAACAAGTATCTGAAAACTGTTTTTTAACAGTTTTTTACATTTTGCATTTTGCTTGTTTTACAAACAAAAGAATGTTCTTTAACATCCTTTTGCTTCTAGTGGCCAGTGTTATCTAGTGTAATCTTACTTCAAATAGTGGCATGAAACATCAAAGGTTTTGAATAATTTTCAACACAAAGTACCTCTCTGCCAAACAAAGTAATGCCAAACCTCAGTATGTTTTATAAAACAAGGACAAAATATGTTCTTCTATGTAAACTGATGAATTATTTCACAAATAAAGGTTAAAACTACAAAAGCATCATTTATAGTTATACTTACAATATAAAACACATAATAAAGAAGCTTTTTAAAAAATTCACAAAGTTCATGATACTTTTGACGAGGAAGCAGAAAGCACAAAATTCTGTTAACATACGATGTGGCCGGCTATTTTATAAAGCTGATAGCGTGCAATGCAGAAGAGTTAACACTGTAACATGGTAACAGGTATCTTTGCTTTACAGTTGGAACAAAACACAAATGTAAAAAAAAAAAAACCAATCAGCTGTCTATAGACAATCTATTTGAGAAAGACATGAACAATGACTTCTGGTTTATCACATCAAAAGTGAAAGAAAAGTTACTTCTAGTAGAGTGAAACTATAACATAAACTGAACCACAATATCATTGGAAAAGATGAGCTGGAATCAGAACTTTACCTGTGTAGATACAAAGTTATAGAAGAGGTTGCAAATGATTGCCTAATCTTCACGTTGCTTTAAACCTTAGTATGTAATTGGCAATCAAAAATACACTTCCCACACTCAATGTGGTCAGAATGGTCGTAATGTTTTTTCCACAGAAAGAAAACATTATTGAATATATTGAATTTTCCATCTTAATATAAACTGGCTATTGCAGGAAAAAGAATTTACATTTCAAAAAACTGAAAATATCTTAAATGATCATATATAATTTCTAGACCACTGCTTAAGTGATATCCATATCAGGACAAACAACGAAAATCTTAAATAGCAAGAACACAAGAGCACACCTCATTTTATTGTGATTTACATTATTACTTTTTACAAATTGAAGGTTTGTGGCAATCCTGTGCCCAGCAAGGCTATTAGCGCCATTTTTCCAATAGCATGTAAAAGTTGTCTGTCACATGTTTGTAATTCTTAAAATGTTTTCATTATTATTATATCTGTTATGGTGATCTATGATGGGTGATCTCTGATGTTACTGCTGTAATTGTTTTGAGGAGCCAAGGCCCACACCTGTATATGACGGTCAACTAAACTGGTTAAGTGTTTGTGTTCTGGCTGCTCCACTGACCAGCTGTTCCCTGTCTCTCCCTCTCCTTGAGCCTCCCTCTTCCCTGAGACACAACGATATTAAAATTTGGCCAATTAATAACTCAACAATGGTGTCTAATAATTGTTCAGGTGCGAGGAAGAGGCATACATCTCTCGCTTAAAATCAAAAGCTAGAAATGATTGAGCTTAGTGAGGAAGGCATGTCATAAGCCAAGACAGACCAAAAGCTAGGCCTTTAGTGCCAGTTAGCCAAGATGTGACTATAAAGGAAAAGTTGTTGAAGGAAATTTAGAATGCTACTCCAGGGAACACAAAAATGTTAAGGAAGCAAAACAGCCTTACTACTGGGATATGGATAAAAGTTTTCACCTGGATAAAAGATCAAACCAGTCACAACATTTCATTAAACCAAAGCCTAATCCACAGCAAGACCCTAACTCCGTTCCATTCTATGAAGGCTGAAAGAGGTGAGGAAGCTGCAGAAAAGTCAAGCCACCTTCATATGAAAAAATTACAAAGTGAATCAGCAAGTGCTTATATAAAAATTGCATCAAGTTATACAGAAGATCTAGCTAAGAAAGCTGATGGAAGTGGCTACACTAAATGACAGATTTTCAATGTAGACCAAAAAGCGTTCTATTGAAAGAAGATGCCATCTAAGACTTTCAGAGCTAGAGAGGAAAAGTCAATGCCTCGATTCAAAGCTTCAAAGAACAGTTTGACTCTCGTTAGGGGCTAATGCAGTTGGTAACTTTTAAGTTGAAGCCAATGCTCACTGACCATTCCAAAATTCCTAGACCCTTTAAAATTATGCTAAATCTACTCTGCCTGTGTTCTATAAATGAAACAACAAAGCCTGGATGATAGCACATCTGTTTACAGCATAGTATACTGAATTTAAAATATTCAGCTCACTGTTAAGACCTGAATTTAAAATATTTAGCTCACTGTTTAAGCTCACTATTGAGACCTATGCTCAGATAAAAAGATTATTTTCAAAATATTACTGCTCTTTAATAATGCACCTGGTCACCCAAGAGCTCTAATGGACACGTACAAAGAGATTAATGCTGTTTTCATGCCTGCTAACACAGCATCCATTCTGCAGCCCCACGGATCCAGGAGTAATTTCAACTTTAAAGTCTTATTATTACTATTTTTGAGACGGAGTCTTACTCTATCACCCAGGCTGACGTGCAGTGGCACCATCTTGGCTCACTGCAACCTCCACCTTCCAGGTTCAAGCGATTCTCCTACCTCAGCCTCCCAAGTAGCTGGGACTACAGGCATGCACCACCATACCTGGCTAATTTTTATATTTTTAGTAGAGACGGGGTTTCACCATGTTGACTGCGCTGGTCTCAAACTCCCGACCTCAGGTGATCCACTCACCGTGGCCTCCCAAAGTGCTGGGATTACAGGCATGAGCCACCACGCCCGGCCCTTAAGTCTCATTATATTAGAAATACATTTCATAAGGCTATAGCTGCCAGATAGTGTGATTCCTTGGATGGATATGAGCAAAGTAGATTCAAATCTTCTGGAAAGGCTTCACCATTCTAGATGTCATTAAGAACATTTGTGAATCATGGAAGGAGGTCTAAATATCAACATGAACAGGAGTTTGGTAGAAGTTGATGCTAATTATCATGGATGACTTTGAATGGTTCAAGATTTCAGTGGAGAAAGTAATAGCAGATGTGGTAGAAATAGCAAGAGAACTAGAAGTAGGGTGGTATGGTGGCTCACACCTATAACCCAACACTTTGGGAGGCCAAGGAGGGCAGATCACTTGAGCTCACAAGTTCAAGACCAGATCTGGCCAATATGGCAAAACCCTGTCTCTACCAAAAATGCAAAAAATTAGCTGGGCTTGGTGGCGCACAGCTGTAGTTCCAGCTATTTGGGAAGCTGAGGCAGGAGGATGGCTTGAGCCCGGGAGGTGAAGGCTGCAGTGAGCCAAGATTGCGCCACTGCACTTCAGCCTGGGCAACAGAGCCAGACTTTGCAGCAAAAACAAAAACAAAAAACCAGAACTAGAATTAGTAGAATAAGCAGATGTGACTGAATTGCTGCAATCTCAAGATCAACCTTTCACAGATGAGGAGTTGCTTATTACAGATAAACACACAAAGTGATTTCTTGATATGGAATCAACTCCTGGTCTGGTGAAGATGCTGTGAACACAGTTTAAATGACAACAAAGGATTTAGAATATTACATAAACTTAATTGATAAAGAAGCAACAGGGCTTACGAGGACTGGCTCAAATTTTGAAAGAAGTTTTGCTGTGGGTAAAATGCTATGCAACGGCACTGCATGCTACAGAGAAATCTTTCATGAAAGGAAGAGTTAATCAATACAGAAACTTTATTGTCTTAATTTTTAAAACTGCTACAGCCACCCCAACCTTCAGCAATCACCAACATGATCACTCAGCAGCCATCAACATCAAGACAAGACCCTCTACCAGCAAAAAGATTACGGCTAGCTGAAAGCTCAGATGGTCATTCGAATTTTTTAGCTATAAAGTATTTTTAAATTAAGGTATATACATTGTTGTTTTTGGACATAATACTATTATTACACATTTAACAAACTACAGTATGGTGTAAACATAACTTTTATATGAACTAGGAAACCAAAAACTTCGTATGACTTGCTTTATTGTGATATTTGTTTTACTGCAGTGTTCTAGATATAGGGCACAATACAATAAATTTATTTTTTAATTTTAAAAAGTTAGGCTGGGCCGGGAGTGGTGGCTCACGCCTGCAATCCCAACACTTTGGGGAGTCTGAGACAGGTGGGTCATCTGAGGTCAGGAGTTTGAGACCAGCCTGGCTAGCGTGGTGAAACCCCTAAAATACAAAATTAGCTAGGCATGGTGGTGCATGCCTATAATCCCATCTACTCAGGAGGCTGAGGCAAGAGAATTGCTTGAACCCAGGAGGCGGAGGTTGTAGTGAGCTGAGATTGCGCCATTGTACTCCAGCCTGGGCGACAAGGCCAAACTCCGTCTCCAAAAACAAACAAACAAAAATGCTGGGCGTGGTGGCTCATGCCTGTAATCCCAGAACTTTGGGAGGCCAAGGCAGGGATATCACTTGAGGCCAGGAGTTTGAAACCAGGCTGACTAACATAGTGAAACTCTGTATCTACTAAAAATACAAAAAAAATTAGCCAGGCGTGGTGCTACACACATGTAATCCCAGCCATTCGGGAGGCTGAGGCAGGAGCTTGAACCTGGGAGGTAGAGGTTGCCAGCGAGCCGAGATGGCGCTACGGCACTCCAGCCTGGGTGACAGAAAAAAACTCCCATCTCAAAATAAATAAATAAATAAATAAAATAAATAAATATCAAATATGGTGTATACGGGTTGATCAAGAAAATAACTTTCCTGAGGGCGGTCGGGGGGTGGATCACCTGAGGTCAGGAGTTTGAGATCAGCGTGACCAACATGGTGAAACCCTGTCTCTACTAAAAATACAAAAATTAGCTGGGCGTGCTGGCGGGTGCCTGTAATCTCAAGCTACTAGGAAAGCTGTGGTAGAAGAATCACTTGAACCCAGGAGGCGGAGGTTGCAGTGATCACTCCATTGCACTCTAGCATGGGTGACAAGAGCAAGACTTCTGAATATCAAAAAGAAAAAAAAAGAAAAAAAGAAAAGAAATTAACTTTCCCACTAGAAGTAACCAGGAAGCAGATTAGTATTAAATTTGCCAATGCCTCAATTTGGAATATTCAGACTGCTAGCATTTTAGAGGGACAAAGCTAATAAAGAGTCTGAGGGTAAAAGAAACACCCATCAGTAGGAAATTATTCTTAATTTCTTGGTAAAGTTCAATCTGAATTTTCAGTATTATCTGAGCAAGCCATTGCTTGCCACCAATTCAGCAAACTATAATTTTAAATTAGCAGAGGAGGTAGTAGACATTGAGAGGAAGTGAAACATACTAAATGGGGAACCTGATATATACAGTTCAAGCTCATGAGCCCTACATAGAACCTAGTATACAATACCAGTTTCACAGATTTGGTTTATTATGAATAATGATTATTTTAAGTACTAATTATTCATTATTACTATTTTATATTTTTATTTATTTTTTATTCTATTTATTTACTGATTGACCAATGGGGTTTTGCTGTGTCACCCAGGCTGGGGTGCAGTGGCACAACCATAGCTCACTGTTACTTCAAACTCCTGGGCTCAAGCAATCCTCCCACTTCAGCCTTCCAAGTAACTGGTATTACAGGTGCTCACAACCATGCCCAGCTGATTTTTAATAAAATTTTTGTAGAGATGGGGTTCTGTCATGTTGCCCAGGCTGGTTTCAAATTCCTGGCCTCAAGCCATCCTCCTGCTTTGGCCTCCCAAAGTGCTGGGATTACAGGCATGAGCCACTAAGCCCAGCTTGTTTTTATTACTTAAGATGTAATCTTTTTTTTTTTTTTAACTTACCAAAAATTAGTGGTATGCTTCTATATTCTTTGTGTTCCAAGAATACTAAAGATTGAGATACAATGGCATAACATTTAAGAGCCTGGTTCTGAAGTCAGATTGCTTGAATTCAAATCCTACTCTGATACTTAGGTAAAAATCCTCATTTCTCTTTTATAAAACAGTAATTCTGAGGAGTAAAATATATACAGCATGAAAATACCTTAACACATTGTCTTACAAATAAGTATTAATAAATAATAACTATTTGTTCTTATTCTTTGAGGCTCACATCTCTTGCATTCATGCCCTTGGCCTTCCCACACTGAATATGGCTGACTTGTATAATCAGGACATTGCAGAAATTACAAAGTGAGATTTCTGGGGCTAAGTCATAAAAGACACTGTGACTTTCACCCTGTTTAGCCCTGGATCATTCACTCTGGGGGAAGCCAGCTCTTATGTCATGGGGACACTCAAGCAGCCCTATGAGCCATCTTGGAAGAAAATGTTCCAGCTGAGTCAAGCCGTCAGGTAACTGCAGCCTCAGCTGTCATCTTAGTTGCACCCTCAGGAGAAACTCAGAGCCAGAATCACCCAGCTAAGCTGCTCCCAAATTCCTGACTCACAGGAAATGTGAGAAAATAAATGTTTTGGGGTAGTTTGTCACACAAAAATAGGTAATAAATCTGTTTATCAAAAACGTGAAAAGACAGTGGTTTCCGATGTGAGAAAGAGGAATACAGAAGAGAGAAAAAGGGAGAGGAATGGGAATAGAGTTAATCAAATGAACAGAATAAATCAATATATCCAAAAATGTTTTAGTCTGTCATTATTTCTTGGTTTCTAAGATCATTTAATTATCTTCTTTGTCCTTAGTTATATGCTCTAAACTTAGAAATATATATATACTTTGCTTTTTTTTTTTTTTGAGACAGAGTCTCACTCTGTCATCCAGGCTGGAGTGCAGTGGTACAGTCTTGGCTCACTGAAACCTCTGCCTCTCATACTCAAGCAATTCTCATGCCTCAGCCTCCCGCGTAGCTGAGATTACAGGCATGCACTACCATGCCCACTAATTTTTGTATTTTTAGTAGAGACAGGGTTTCACCATGTTGGTCAGGCTAGTCTTGAACTCCTAGCCACATGTGATCCACCTACCTCTGCCTCCCAAAGCGCTGGGATCACAGGCGTGAGCCACAGCACCCAGCCAGAAATTTTTTTTTTTTTAATTTAAAAAATGTTCTAAGTATTCACATGTACAATTTTATTATGCAATAACCTATTTACAAAAAAACCCACAAAAGTTCACTGTTGAGACACTACTCACTTCAAAGCTTCTACAATGTGCAAGGTACTGTGCTAAACGCAAGAGGAGACTAAAAGATGAAGACAGATAGTTCTTAACATCATGGAGTCTCAATTTAGTAGGGGAAACACATATGATGAATCCAGTAATGACTCAGAATGTACTATACTTTCAAACATTTGTTGAATAAATATGAGAGGGTAGGTAATGCTGAGACTATACCTACAAGTGGGAGAGTCAGAGTAGAAATGTGTCAGGAAATCCTTCCTGTAGAGATGATTTTTAAACTGAGCCTAGAGTGTGTGTAGAATTTCAACAGAAGGAGCTGAAAAGCAGGGCAGTTAAGGTAGAGAGAGCACTATGAGCAAAGTCACAATGTCAAGAAGATGTATAAAATTTCCAAATCTTTTTCAGAAAACCTACTAGTAAATAATCAACTACAACTGCATACTGAGATTATAACAAGAGATAAACTGGAAAGGCAAGTTAGAGGCAGGATATGGAGAATTCTAATGATATATTAACTGGTCTGGAGCCTGGAATTTGAATCAGAAAGAACAGGCAGTTATCTATCACACGTTCAATCTTTATTAGGATTTTTTAATGTTGTTCTGTTTTTGCAGATATTTGAAATGTCCTATAATTAAAGGTTTAAAACACTGAATTCATTTTCAAATCCACCCCGATGACAATGCAAGGGCATCAGGGACAGACTGGAAGCAAGGAGAACCAGTAGGGGCCTGAGAGCATGATGATGCACGGTAGCAGGAATGTTAAAGTTTGCTAGTTAGACTTGTGTATATGTGACTGCGCACAGGTACACAAATATATATTGTCTATATGTATCTGATATGTAAGTATGATACATACATTATAGATTAAACATATAGTATATGCCTTTTTTGCAGCAAATATAAAATCTTAGGAAATTTTACATTTCTGATTGTTTCTTAGGTTAATGCTAATATTACATGCGGTTTCGTAAGTACCAATTGATGGTGTATGCTACAGATAACATGCATCAGAAGAAAATTACTCTAGGATAAGCACATTTTGTTAATAATTCACATAAAAATGATCAGCACAAGAAAACAGGTCAATAGTGTATGTATTCACTACAGCATATACTTTCTAAATAATAAAAGCAGCTACATTTAATTCTGAAGGGGTTGAACACAAATTGTAATCAAAATATGCTGTTTTAATACATTATACAATGCCATAACAATTTACTTTTATCATTTTATTAAGATTGTTTTTGCTGCATGTGGTGGATTACGTGAGGCCAAAGGATCACTTGAAGCCAGGAGTTTGATTCCAGCCTGCGCAACACAGCAAGACCAAATCTCTATAAAAAATTTTAGAAATGAGCTGGGCATGGTGGCGTGAGCCTGTAGTCCTAGCTACTTTGGAAGTTGAGGAAGGAGGATCTCTTGAGCCTGGGAGGCAGAAGCTGCAGTGAGCTGTGACCGTACCACGGCACTCCACCCTGGGCAACAGAATGAATACAATCCTGTCTCAAAAAAACAAATAATAAAATAAAAAATAATTGTTTATACTGTTTATAGCTATAGTTACTTCTTTTTCATAATCCTGGTTTTGCTTTTTGTACTTTCTCCCTTTGTTAAAAAAAAAAAGATTGCTAGCTAGTCTTACTTTTCTCTTAAAGGACAAGTTCTGTTTTATTTATCTTAACTATTTTTTCTGTTTTCTAATTCATTATTTACTATCCTTTATCTTCACCAATTACTTTTCCAGGCTTCCTTAGGTTTATTTTGTTATTGTTGTATTAAATTCTTTCATTAAGGGTTTAATTTGTTTTCATTTTCTAGTAATGAAATTCTTAGAAATAATTTTACTTGTATCCTGTATGTCATTCGTGTCTTTCATTTTTATTGTAAGTATTTTCTACTGCAGTTGCCAGTCTGCAGTATCTTTAGATCTTTGAATTAAGTTTTTTCATTTTTCAAGGACAATAATTTTACATTTTTAAATTCAAGTAATTGAGGTTTTTGTTTTGGGATTTGGAAAGGTTTGGTAGTTTGGTTTCTGGCTCTCACTTTTGCTGTCAACCTAAAATTTCATTGTAGAGTATGTGGTTAATAATATTTCTAATTTTTAACATTTTTTCAGCTTTCTTTATAATACAATGTAACCTACTTAAAAGTTTTAAAAATATAACCTATCTTTTAAAATGTTCTGAGGGGAATTTATTTCTCTTTACAATAACAGAATGATACATTTATTACATCAGCCTTATAAATCAGACACACAAATTATATGACTCAGATCCTTTATATCATATTTATTTATTTATTTGATGAGGCAAGGACTGAAAATGTTTTTAAAGTCTACCATTGCTGTTATGTTTAAAGTACTCCCATTACTGTCTCTCTCTTCTTCCCTGAATTTATATAGCTTTCACTTTAAATACTTTTGTGCTTCATCTTTAAAAAGTAAAGATCTGTGGCCCTCTTTATATTAGCAACTGTACCTTGGATTATCACAGTGTCTCTTTTTCTCACCTGATGTTTATTGCTTTTAATTCAACTTTTTCTAATAATACGAATCTACTGATTTTTTTTTTTTGCTTATATTTGCCTAGTATCTTGTTTTAACCATCCATTAATTTACCACTAATGGATGGTAAATTAGTGGTAAACACACTAATTCTGTTCTAGTGTGTTTCTAAACACTAAGTGTATAGGTGGGCTTTGTATTTAATCTAATGTAAATGTTCCTTAATAGCTAAGCTATATCATGGGCCTTTACACTTTTAACAAGCATGTTCAGTCTTGTTTTCATGTTTTCTCTGAATTTTTCCTTGTTTTCCTTCTTTTGCTATACACTTATTTTACACTGAGCACATACTATGTGCCAAGCATCATGCTTAGTGTTAGGAATACAATGGTAATGAAAAACAATAGCTATATATATATATAATTACAAACTGTAGTGTTCATTTTTCCCCACCCTACCCAATACCATGAGAGGTTCTAACAGGAGTGGGGGTGAATAAGAAGTAAGAAAGATTTGGCCACGCACGGTGGCTCTTGCCTATAATCCCAGCAGCTAGGTAGGCCAAGGTGAGAGAATCACTTGAGGTCAGAAGTGTTCAAGACCAGCCTGGCCAACATGGTGAAACCCCGTCTCTGTTAAAAATACAAAAATTAGCCGGTCGTGCTCACTTGAAACCAGGAGGAGGAGGCTGCAGTGAGCCAACATTGTGCCTCTGCACTCCAGCCTGGGCAACAGAGCAAGACTCCATCTCAAAAAAAAAAAAAAAGATACAATTAAATTTAAATAATACAAAGAGTGTTACAGTAACTGAAAGAAAGAAAGGCTGAAGAATATTGAATAAGGGGAAAAATTACATGAGATAAAACTTGAGAGACAGGCAGACAAGGCCAAGAAGGGCTTTATGACCCATGTTAAAGAACCTAGATTTTGGCTGAATGTTGTGGCACATGCCTGTAATCCCAACACTTTGGGAAGCTGAGGCAGAAGGATCTCCTGAGCCCAGGAAATCAAGACCAGTCTGGGCAACACAGTGTGACCTCATCTCCACAAATAAAAAAAAAAAATAGTTGGGCATGGTGGCACACACCTGTGGGCCTAGCTACCCAGGAGGCTGAGGTGGTAGGATCACTTGAGCCTGGGAGGTCAAGGCTGCTGTGATTATGCCACTGCATTGTAGCCTGGGCAACATAGTAAGACCTTGTCTCAAACAAAACAAAACAACACAACTCAGATTTTATTCTAGGTACAATAAGTACCTTGAAATACTTTTAAGGATGTAAGTGACTTCCATTATATTTTAATTTTTAAAACACATATGGAATTGGAGACACTAAGTAGTACACTATTAGAGTAGCCCAGAAAAGAGATGGTGGCTTAGGGTAGCTGACAAATGGTAGAGATAGAAGTGAATGGATTTAAAGATTTTGGTCAAGGCAGTACTATCAGTCCTCCTCTTCTCCTACCCAATTTTGGAGTTACATAGTTTACTTCCGGTTCTTTGCAAAGTTACTTTTAAACATACAGTCCATGTCCCCTAACAACATTTTGGTCAACAACAAACCACATATGTGACAGTGGTTCCCTAAGAAATGAAGCTGACAAATACTTATCACCTAGTGAAGAAGCTGTCATAACATCACATAGTACTCGTGTGTTTGCAGTGATGCTCATATAAACAAACCTACTGTGCTGCCTGTCATATAAAAGTACAGCACATACCAGCCGGGCACGGTGGCTCACACCTGTAATCCCAGCACTTTGGGACGCCGAGTGGGGCAGATCACTTGAGGCCAGGAGTTTGAGACCAGCCTGGTCAACATGGTGAAACCCTATCTCTCCTAAAAATACAAAAATTAGCCACGTGTGGTGGTGCATGCCTGTAATCCCACCTACTTGGGAGGCTGAGGCAGAAGAATTACTTGAACTGGGGAGGCGGAAGCTGCAGTGCACTGAGATTGTGCTGCTGCACCCCAGCCTAGGCAACAGAGTGAATGAGACTCCCTCTCAAAAAAAAATAGTACATGCAATTACGTATTGTCCATAAAACTTGACAATGATAATAAATGACTATTACTAGTTTATGTATTTACTATACTTTTTATTGCTATTTCAGAGTATATTCCTTGTATTTATAACTGTATACAACCTGGGGCAGGCCCCTCAGGAGGTATTCCTGAAATCATTGTTGTTTTTGTTTTTTGCTGAGACAGCATCTCACTCTGTCACTCAAGCTAGAATCCAATGGTGCAATCACTGTTCACTGCAGCTGGCCTTGACCTTCTGTGCTCAAGTGATCCTCCCACCTCAGCCTCCTGAGTAGCTGGGACTACAGATGCATGAACACCCAGCTAATTTTTTTGTATTTTTGTAGAGACAAGGTTTTGCCCTGTTGCCCAGGCTGGTTTCCAACTCCTGGGCTCAAGTGATCTGCCTGTGTCGGCCTCCCAAAATGCTGGGATTACAGGCATGAGCCACCACGTCTGACCAGCCATTGTTATCACAGGAGATGACGGCTCCATGCATGTTATTTACTCCTGAAGACCTTCCAGTGAGACAAGGCAGAGTTCTCAAGAAGACAGTGATATTGATGATCCTGACTCTGTATGCCTAGGCTAATGCATGTGTCTGTGTCTTCATTTTTAACAAACAGTTTAAAAAGTAACAAAGTAAAAAAAATTTTGAATGGAGAAAGCACACAGAATAAGAATAAGGATATAAAGAAAGAAAATACCTGTATTTTTGTACTGTTGAGTTTGCATTTTAAGCTAAGTGTCACTACAAAAGAGTAAAAATGGTAAAAAAATTAATAAGCTTATAAAGTAAAAACATTACATTAAGCTATGGTTAATTTATTGCTGAAGAAATAAAATTTTAAAAATAAATTTAGTGTAGCCTAAGTGTACAGTGTTTATAAAATCTACAGTAGCATACAGTAATTTCCTAGGCCTTCCTTCACATTCATTCACTACTCACTCAATGACTCACCCAGAGCAACTTCCAGCCCTGCAAGCTCTACGCTACAAGTTGTGAAGTAAAATAAATCTAAGCTGGCCAGTGTGGCTCACACCTGTAATCCTAACACTTTGTGAGGCTCAGACAGGCAGATCACCTGAGGTCAGGAGTTCGAGACCAGTCTGGCCAACATGGTGAAAACCCGTCTCTACTAAAAATACAAAAATCAGCCAGATGTGGTGGCAAGCGCCTGTAATCCCAGCTACTCAGGCGGTTGAGGCAGGAAAATTACCTGAAACCAAGAAGCAGAGGTTTCAGTGAGCTGAGATTGTGCCACTGCACAATAAATAAATAAATAAATCTAAGCCATTCTTATATACCTATGTCCTATAATATTCTAAATCAGTAACATAAAAATTTTTTGGTGTTGTACAGTCATTCTCTCACTTAATAAACATTTACTAAAAACTACCTATGGTCCAAGCCCTATGTTACAGGTATACTCACGAAACACATATTCCAGTAAAAACATGCAAACATACGTAAGTTCATTTTGCCTAAGTTTGAGATGTCTAGAAGACACGCAAATGAAGCTGTGTAACTAACAGTCCACATGTAAATAAATGAGATGATCATGCCTAGCTTACTGAAAACACTTTACAGACATATATCAAAAACACATCTTTTGAACATCAAGATCTTCTAAACTCCAATATTAGTTAAAACATTATAACAACAGGTAGTTTTAATATGATAGATACCGTTTCAGGCCTTATAGTTCAGTGTGAGAAACACAAAAATACACAAGCAATTGAAGTACATCCACTAAGTGCTATTATGGGAGAAGTTCAAATGGATAAAGAAACCTAGGTAGAGAGAAAAACTTCTGGCTAGATGTCTTAAGTTCTCTGTAAGTGAGGAACAATATCCAAGAAAGTAATAAAGGTTTGACTCATGAATCGATCTAATCAATGGATACATTATTTTAGCTGGCAATATACTATCACGTAAAGCACAGGTTACTGACATTTTAATACTTTAAGAATGAAATTGTGGCATTAAATGTAACTTCAATTTAAAGTAACATATAGGAAACAAATGCCAAATGCTAAAACAAGATTTCTAAAAAGTATTACCAGAATTTAAAGAAGAAAAAGGTAAGTAGATACTAAAACAAGCCAGGGAAAGAAGTATCTTGTTAGGGATAGTCCCCTAGTAGAAGCTTAGAGGATGAAGAAGAGTTGAAAGGATGAAAACAATATTCCGTACAATAGAAACCACATAGGCTCAGAATTAATGATTATTAAAAGAGCCTAGTGAGTCATCCATTCAATACATATTTACAATGTACCTATTTTATGATGGGCATTAGAAATCAAAGGTGAAGACACAGTTCTGCCCTCAAAAAAGCTACAGAACACTGTAGAGAATAGACCATCAAACCAGTCATAGTGTATTGAGACAGGGTTAAATTCAGGCAGCTATGGAAATACAGAGGATGGGTACCTAAGCAGATCCTACAGGAGCACAGAAGGCTTTCTGAAGGATATAACACCTAAATTAAGAATTGAAGTGAATAGAAATTAACTAAACTGGTGGTGGGGAGGAGTGGAAGGCAGGGGTTACTGGGGCAGCTACAGAGAATGGTAGAACAGGGCCAGGCACGGTGGCCCACATCTGTAATCCCAGCACTTTGGGAGGCCGAGGTGGGTGGATCACCGGAGGTCAGGAGTTGGAGAACAGCTTGGGCAACATGGTGAAACCCCGTCTCTACTAAAGACACAAAAATTAGCCGAGTGTGGTGGTACACGCCTGTAATCCCAGCTACTCGGGAGGCTGAAGCAGAAGAACTGCTTGAGCCCAGGAGGTGGAGGTTGCAGTAAGGTGAACTGAGATCGCACTACTGCACTCCAGCCTGGGTGACAGATCAAGGCGCCATCTCAAAAAAAAAAAAAAAAAAGAATGGGAGGGCAGGCAAAACAGCATCCAGAGATTAAGAGACTAGCGTGTGTGTAAAGGCCAGAAAGAGCAGAGCACACCACCTATAAGTGGGTGACAAATATGGCTGGGACATAACTTTATACAGGTGAATGGAAAGAGGTAATTACGGCTGAAGAAATAAACAGGAACCAGAACATGAAACAATTCGCAAGCCATGTTAAGGAATGTGGACCATGTTAAAGAGGATGTCCCTTTGGTTATACCAGAGTTTCATAATAAAGAAAAGAAAGTTAGTTTACAGTAGTGAGGGACCAGATTATCTAGAACAAGTGTTGCAAGTTGAATTATCTACAGAGAGTAGGTAAGTAATAAAAAGGAATAAAGAGGATCAGGTACACGAAAAACCCAGGAGGCAACAGGGACTGTGGAAAGCAAAAGCCCCAACTAAATGGTGCAGATTGTTGCAATGAACAAAGGTGGCTCAGTGTTGCTACACCTTCCCTTTTTAAAAAAAGAAGATGGAAATATAAAATTCCAAGTGAAAGCTCTTGATTTTTTAATGATAGCCATAAAATTTCTTTGAAACATGGTACAGGACAACATTGAAGGGACAAAACAAGACTATGAGCAAACCAATACCACCAGTCATTTGTCCCTGCTGAAGCTCAAAGACAAAGCTGATGAGTCTGACTTGGACCTGAGGGCAGTGGAGATTTAAACAGGAATGGAGAGTTACTAAAGATTTCAAGAGGGTATCAAGTAATCACCACTTGAGAAGGCAGTGTCTGTTTTGTTCAATTCTAAGAAAGTACCTCACATTTCCTTGTCCTCAGTAAATAGTGATGAGCTTAAAAGGGGAATTTTTTCGAAAATTAGTGTCATGACAATAGACAGAACTAGAGCACAGAAAATACAAGTAAGAAAATTATTACAGTGCTCCTTTGCTCTAACCCCAGCCTGCTATTTAGCAGGTTGTTCGCAGTCACTGCTGCCATGTGCTGCCCAGTGTTCTTTCTAGGCTGACTGCTGTTCTTCCTTTGGCTATGAACCCTCCTCTAATTCAAAAATTTGTCCAACACCCCAGTGACCAAAATTAGCAGCTATCAGCTTTCATCTAGCTAGGGGCAATGAAGTTAAATAGAATGTGTGATCATAGTGGATGGGAGAAGAAGAATATTCTTTACTTCACTTCAACTCCAAGCCAGGAACTTTGTTGCTAATTCCACATCCAGTCACTGCTAATTCCACACTACTATCTTCTCAGGGGTAAATAACGCTAAATGCTGCACTAACTATGCAGGGAAATGCCCAATAAATAATATGTATGGGCCGGGCGCGGTGGCTCAAGCCTGTAATCCCAGCACTTTGGGAGGCCGAGACGGGCGGATCACGAGAGGAGATCGAGACCATCCTGGCTAACACGGTGAAACCCTGTCTCTACTAAAAAAAAAAAACTACAAAAAATTAGCCAGGTGAGGTGGCGGCGCCTGTAGTCCCAGCTACCCGGGAGGCTGAGGCAGGAGAATGGCGTGAACCCGGGAGGCGGAGCTTGCAGTGAGCTGAGATCCAGCCACAGCACTCCAGCCTGCGTGACAGAGCGAGACTCCGTCTCAAAAAATAATAATAATAATAATAATAATAATAATAATAATAATAATATGTATGCCTGGATAACAGGGTTGGGAAGAACTAAAATTGCGTTTGAGATTCTGCTGGAATAGAAGTGGTATAACAAAGAGGTAGGCTGAGAAAAACTAGACACTAACAATGGGTACAGAAATTAAACAATAATCAACATAAGAAAACACATAACCCCCAAAACTTCACAATCTTAACATTTATATAATCAGAGTCCAATTAATCTTACCTTACAAGAGTAAAGTTTGAGAGTATTTGAAATAAATTATAGAAAATTCAGCTGCTATTGGGATACATGGATAACTAGTATATAGAAATTATAAATTCATTTACTGAAAATAATCTTCTAAACTGTCCCTCATCTAGGACAGATGAAAGCAACAGACTATCAAAATATTAAGTCACTTATGTTATACCTTGGTATACCAAACTAGATATAGTTCTACTTTGCAATACGTTCACTCTCAAATAGCATCTACTAGGAAAAAAAGTAAAAAACAAAATGAGTTGATTTGAAAACCTCTAAGCAATTAATATCTAGGGAAAGCATATCCAACTCCCATAGAGTGAAATGTTGGGCCTCACCTTATAAAAATATAAGTCATCACGTAAGGAATCCTTCTGGTTCAGAGCAATGACTTTAAAGCAAAAAAGAAGTTAGTGACCTTTCCTTAGGGAGATGATGATAATTATAATCCTACCTACTCTAGCCCACGTAGAGGGTCTGATATTCTGACAAAAAGCAGAGCCAGTATTCTGATTAAAAGCTTATCAGAATGAAGCCTATAATCCCAGTACTTTGGAAGGCTGAGGCAAGGTGGATCACTTTGAGCTCAGGAGTTTGACATCAGCCTAGGAAACATGGCGAAACTCTGTCTCTACAAAAAAATACAAAAATTAGCCAAGTGTTGATGGCTCACGCCTGTAATCCCAGCTACTTGGGAGGCTGAGGTGCAAGAATTGCTTGAGTCCAAGAAGCAGAGGTTGCAGTGAACTGAGATCGCACCACTGCACTCCAGCCTGGGCAACAGAGCGAGACCCTGTCTCAAAACAAAAGTTTATCAGAATGAAACATTACATTTTATCTAAAGAAATTAAGTAGATCTAGGTATCAGGGAACCCTTATGGAAAGCCCTAAATGCTCTGTAAAATTCAGAAATGGATAGCAGATTTCAGACTACAAATGATTAATAGTTAAGATGAGTGCCCATGAACAGGTGAAGCAACAAAAAAGAAAAGATAGCCGAGGCACCTTTATTGAGGAGTAACAGCAGAACTACATAACACCAAAGCTTTTTTCAAACAGCAGAACTACATAACACCAAAGCTTGTTTCAAATGCTCTAAGTCTGTGCCGCTCAATACAGGAACTACATGTGGGTACCGACCACTTAAAATGTGGCTAGTTCAAGTTAAGATGTGCTATAAATGTAAAATATACCCTGATTTTGAATACTTCATATAAAAAAAAACTTTACAATTCTAGATTAGCTATGTTTAATTTCATCTGACTATTTTAACGTTTTCGTTGAATTTAATATTGTTTGTTCCTTTAGTATTAATTTCCTCTTGGGTATATCTTCGACAAGATGATTTTAAGGTGAAAAACAGTGACAGCTTACCAGACTGTCCAAAAAAGAGAATGACCCAAATTTCTAGGCAGAGGCTTGAGCCGGCAGGATTGTTCCACCCAATGGTAACCAGGCTCTCTTCCTGTTATCTCTGGCAAAAGGGTTACAGAGTAAGAAAGAAACACTATGTACACATGGAACAGGATTTGACCAATAGTTTAAATCTATCAAACATAATAATATGCTTTGTTTCAGGATTTACTCAATTACAAGTGTTAAAACTTTAAAAAGTGACATAAACATTGTTCACTATGATTTATTCAAGTTTATCCTTTCTCAGTAATCTTTAGACATTTAAATTCACTCTGTTGGGAGGATCACACATACATGGACTCCAATTTACCACCAAAAAATCCACACACCTTTCTCACTAGGATGAAATGAAATAGTACCATTACTTTTTATGCAATACCATAACAGATTTCAAAAGGCACTGGAATTCTCATATTATAAACACTAATACCATCCAGAAACAGTCTATGGTCCTATCAGGAAACTTGAAGAAAATGTGGTTTTAGGAAATAAAGAATTTCAAAATACAGAACATAACAGTTTTACAAGCTAGCACTAACTCAGAGACACAGAATACAGTAATACTGAGAAAACCAACTGTACTATTCCAATATTAAAAGACTATTAGCTTAAAAAAAAGGATTAGACTCAGCACAGTTAAAAATAAAATAGATTTTTAGGACCCAACATTTCCTACAGATTAGAACATTACTCAAGTCAGAATTCTTTGGCACATAGCAATTCAAGGTTATATAGTGTTCTCAGTTAAATTACCTTAGTGCCTGACAACCAATGGAAGAAATGGAATCAATGGAAGGTATCTCAAACAGTTTAAGGAGAACTTTTGGGTTAAGATGCTTTAATTTGAGAGTGACATCTGAAAGTGCATCAGTTATCCATTCAAACATCTCTAGGAGTTTACTAAGCAAAAGGCATTATACTAAATGTTGGAGATAAGATGGTGAACAAGCTATGATATCTGACCATTACAGAGTTTACACTCTGATAGTTTTGTAAAAGAATAGAAGTGGGATCTTCATCAGTATTTCACTGTCTGTTTCCCGTGCCCCAAATCAAGACATTTCCTCCTTCTCCTATTTGTATTTGGAGGGAAAGTGACAAGGATAGAGAAACAAGGCAGAAAACAGATTTGTATGTATCAACTGAATCAAAATTATTTTCCTTATCTCTTTCCCTGTAAAGCTGAACTCCTTAAAGAGACAGGCTGAAAACTATTCACCTTCCTATCCCTAGCACCCAGTGCTTATCTGCTGCTCTACTGCATCAGAACCAAGCTAATCTTTTTCTACCATAAACCAGTATCAAGAAGAAATGAAGATTAAAACAACAAAGGTCAATCTTTCCAGTGTTTCTTTTTGCAAAAATAAGCACATACCTATACTCCATATAAGTATTTTAAAAGCTATAAAGTAATGTACATCTTCCTTAAGGAAAAGCATGCAGTTCCATAAAGCTAGTTTCCTTTCACCACCATCAGTGTATCTCCCTCACCTTGCAATCACATCCAGAGGCAACCACTGTCATAAGTTTGGGTAAATGAGATCACATTATACACATCATTCTGAAACGAACTTTTCCTTACATTTAGGTGGTATCTCCATATTCATACACATCAAAAGGTAGCATGGTATAGTGGACTCTGAAGCCAGACAACAGGTTCAAATCCTACCTTCAAATCTTGGCTCTGCTATTTACTAGCTATGAGAGTGAGGAGGTTATTTACCCCTCTATGCTTCAGTATTCCCATATGCAAAATGAATATAATGATAGTACTTCTTTCTGACTTTTCATGAGGATTACAACAGTTAAGATTCATAAAGGGCTTAAAACAATACAGAACCTGGACACAGAAAGTACAAAGTGTTTCTTAAATTGAAATAAATACTAATTAATGATAATAGCCTAAATATAGATCTAGGTAATTCTCCATTGTATAATTATATCTTATTTATCCATGCCTTCCTACTGACAGGCATTTAGATTATTTTTTCCACATGAATATCCATGTACATTCCTCCTTGGGCAAGTGTTCAAGTTTCTCTAGACTAATACCTTGAATAGTAATTAACTGCTAGATAATAGAGTATGCACATTTTCAACTGTGTAACATCCCATCCTAAGCTTTGCAATCTAATGGGTGAAAATTGATAGCTCATATGTTTTCAACTGCACTTCCCTACCAATGAGACTAAGCATCTTTCCAGTTCATTAGCCATTCCAATTCCGTTTCCTCTGCTGCTAACTGCCTTTATATCCATTGTTCATTTTATGTGTATTATCTTATTCTTTTGATCTTTATATAGTCTGGACACAAATCCACCGAATATTAAAGATATTGTGTGTGTCTCCTCCTAGGTATGTCATGTATCTTTTAGTTTGGTTTATGATCTCTTTTTTTTTTTTTTCGAGCCCAGGCTGGAGGGCAGTGGCACAATCTCGGCTCACTGCAACCTCCACCTCCTGGATTCAAGCGATTCTAGTGTCTCAGGTTTCTGAGTAGGTGGGACCACAGGCACGTGCCACCATGCCTGGCTAATTTTTGTATTTTTTGTACAGACAGGGTTTCACCATGTTGATCAGGCTAGTCTTGCACTCCTGACCTCAAGTGAACCTGCCCTGGTCTCCCCAGATTGCTGGGATTACAAGTGTGAACTACCAAGCCCAGCCTGATGTCTTCTATTAAACTCAAGTTTTTCTTTTTGAGGCAGCAAAATCATTTACCCTTAATGTCTTTATCCTTGATGGTTCATTCTTCTTTTCCTGACTTGTTAAAGATCTTCCATATCCTAAAGTTGCATACTCATCTATATTATCTTCTTTCTAAAAAATAGTTTTTCATGTGTATTATTTAATTCAACTGGAATTTATTTTCACCTATTGCTTGAAGCAGAGATCTACTTTTTCCCCCATCTAGAAAACCAATTTGACAGTCTATTTTTTCTCTCCTTACTGCCAGGGAATGTTTCCAGCCTTCACCAATGTTCCAAATATGTATGAATCCATTTCTGAACTCTCTCTTTTATTAGTTTGTCTTTTCCTGTACTAATACTATACTTCAAGTGCCATAATTTTTTTTAACAGAGATACTTACATAAAGCACACAAATACTGAATGACAGCTTGACCTTTAAATACATATACTCCTATGTGATTCAGCTCAGGCCAAACTATTAACATTCCTCATGCTCCAGGAGGCTCCCTCATGATCCCTCCCAATCAGTACCATGCTTCCAAGATGACCACAATTCTCATCTCTATCACTATAGATTATTTCTACTTGTTTTTGAGCTTCCTATAAATGAAATCGTACAATATGTAATCCTTGTGTCTCACTAATTTCATTCAACATTAAGTCTGGGAGAGATTCATCCCATGTTATGCATAGCAGTTTGTTCTTTGTCATTGTATGTAGTATTTCAATCTAAATAGCACAATTTTTATTTCTATTTTTTGAGACGGAGTGTCGTTCTTGTCACCCAGGTTGGAATGCAATGGCACGATCTCAGCTCACTGCAACCTCCGCCTCCCAGGTTCAAGCGATTCTCCCACCTCAGTCTCCCAAGTAGCTGGGATTACAGGCACATGCCACCATGCCCAGTTAATTTTTGTAGTAGAGATGGGGTTTCACCATGGTGGCCAAGCTGGTCCTGACCTCAGGTGATCCACCCGCCTCCTCCTCCCAAAGTGCTGAGATTACAGGCGTGAGCCACCACGCCCGGGGCTAAATACCATAATTTTTAAATTCATCGTGACATCCAACAGAGTAAGTTCCTCCTCATTCTTTTTCTTCTTCCAAAACTATCTTGGTTATTCTTGAACTTTTAATTTTGCACATGAAGGTCATTTTCCACACACACAAAAAAATCATACTGGGATTTTTGTCTGAAACTACATAAAATTCACAAAGTAACTTTTCAGTAATATTTACTACTAAATAAATTTTAACTTCCCACCCAAAAATATAGTATATCCTGCCTTTTATTCATGTCTAATTTTATGTCCTTCAATAAAATGTTGGGTACTTTATAGAATTTCATATAAAGGAGATATTTTTTATTTTTTAATTGGCTACTGCTAGTTTGAATGCTGACCTTGTATCCAGCAATGTTGAATTCTTTTATTAATACAAACAGTACATTCATTTCTTTTAACATTTCTAGGAAGAATCTCATCTCATTTCCCTTCCTTTTCAATCCTTTTGGATTTTCTTTCTTTTTTGTTTATTGATAGAGATATATCTGTCTTATACTTGGCTTTAATGAGAATGTTTCCGAAGTTTCACTATTAAGCATGATGCTTGCTATTTGAAAGGTAGCCTTTACTGTAAGAAAAAAAGTTCATTTCTGTTCATAGTGTAAGAGTGGTTTTTTAAAGCTTTAATGGGTATTGAGTTTTAACATATAGTTTTACCAAATTTATCTAGATTTTTTTCCTAAATTTTCTTATAAATTTAATTGATACAATTTTCAAATATTGAACTATCCTAAACTCCTATCCCAATTAAAATTGTTATGTCTGTGTTCATAAGTAAAACTGAATGTAGTATACTTTCCCTTGTATAGTCTTTCCATTCTAGATTTAAATGCTAAACTTGCCTGATAAACAGGTAAAGTAACTTTCCCTCTTTTTCTGTTTTCTGAGTCAATTTGTATAAGATTGGGATTAGCTGTTCCCCAAAAGCATATCTCAAATTATAATTACAAATATCATCATTAAAACGATCCCTTCATGCTTGAGATGCTGAGGTGGGAGAATTGCTTGAGGCTAGGAGTTTGAAGCTGCAGTACACTATGATCATGCCTGTGAATAGCCACTGCACTACAGCCTCAACAGCACAGCAAGACCCCATCTCTAAAAAAACCAACCAAAAAAAAAAACCTATTCCTTCTGACACCACTTCACCCAAACTAGAAAGGCAATAATTAAAAAGATAGATAATGAAAAGCACTGGTGACATTACAGAAAAATGTGAACCTTTGTACACTGCTGGTGGGAAAATAAAATGATGCTGCCACTTTGGAAAACAGTCTTGCGGTTCCCCAAAAGTTTAAACACGGAGTATCACATGACCCAGCGATTTCACTCCTAGGTATATATAGTCAGCGCTCCATATCCATGGATTCAACCAACTGCAGATTGAAAATATTTGGGGGGAAAAGTTGTGTCTATACTATGTACAGACTTTTTTCCCTTGTCATTATTCTCTAAGCAATATGTACTATAACAACTATTTACAGAGCATTTGGGTTATATTAGATATTACAAGTAATCTAGAGATCATGTAATGCATACAGAAGAATGTACACAGGTTATATGCAAATACTGTGGCATTTTTATGTCAGAGACTTAAAGCATCTGAGGGAGGTCCTGGAAACAACACAGGACTGTAACAGTTCACAGAAGGACTATTCATAATAACCAGAAAGTGCAAAACAATACAAACATCCATCAACTGATAAATGAATAAACAAAATGTGGTATATTCACATACAATGATGTATTATTTGGCTATAAAAAAGAATGAAGTGTACTGACATATGCTACAATGTGGATAAACCTTAAAAACATGCTAAGTGAGAGAAATCAACCCCTCCCAAAACACATATTGTATAATTCCATTTTATGAACTGTCCGGAACAGGCCAATCTATAGAAATAAGAGGTAGATTAGTAGATGCCTAAGGATAGAGGGTTAGGAGAGATGAAAACGTTCTAAAAATGACTATAGTAACTCTTGGCAAAACTCTGTAAAAATACTGAAATCTACTGAATTGTACATTTTAACCAGGTAAGTAATATGGTATGTGAATATCTCAATAAAGTTATTATTAAAAACAAAAACACCTATTCCTCTTGGGGAAATTTATTACAGCTTCAATTTCTTTAATGGTTTTTGGTTTCTTTTTCTTGTACAGACAAATTTGAAAAAAAAAATTACTAGAAAATGAAACTCTCATTTTTAAAATTTATATACATATAAATTATTAGCAATTTCTTATAATTTTAAAAATCACCATTATAGTTGTACTGATACCTCTTTTTAAAATTTGACTATTAGTCTCATCTGTTTTTCTTGGGTATTTCCAGAATCAACTGAAAATAATCAGCTTTGACTGATCGCGACATTGTTTTTATTGCTGCTGCTTATTTTCTCTCTTTTGAGACAGAGTCTCGCTCTGTCACCCAGGCTGGAGTGCAGTGGCGCGATCTCAGCTCACTGCAACCTCCACCTCCCAGATTCAAGCAATTCTCTGCCTCAGCCTCCCGAGTAGCTGAAATTACAGGCGCCTGTCACCACACCTGGCTAATTTTTGTATTTTTAGTAGAGACAGGGTTTCACCATCTTGGCCAGGCTGGTCTTGAACTCCTGACCTCGTAATCCACCTGCCTCAGCCTCCCAAAGTGCTGGGATTACAGACGTGAGCCACCGTGCCTGGGCACTGCTGATTATTTTCTAGTTCTATTTTCATTTTTATTATTTCCTCTTCTTCCTTTGGCTCTACTCTTTTTTTAGTTTTTTAAATTGAACAGCTGGCTCATTTATTTTCAATCTTTCAATCTAATACATTCATTAAAGATTATAACTTTATCCCCAAGTACCATTTTTTTGTGCATCCCTCAAATTTTGATACAATACTTCTGTTGTGATTTAGTTCTAATCATTTTGTAATTTCCATTTTGTATTTTAATTCTTGAAAATTCTTAATCATCTTTCCTTTAAAATTGCTTCTCCACTATTTTGTGTATGCGCTCTTCTAAAACTCCAATTAGATCTATACGGGAACTGCTCAATCTGTCCTCTAAGTGTCATCTTTTCTTCCATATTTTTCACCTCTTCATTTCTCTGTGCTTGTCTGGAGAAGTACTCATTTCTTTCTTCAAATTAGTAACTTCTCTCTTTAGCTGTGTCAAATCTTCTATTGTTTTACTCATTTATTGAGTTATTTTATTACAAGCTATATTTTTCAAGATTTTAATTGGTTATTTTACATAAATATTTATTGTTTCTGAAGTAACTGTTTTTGTTCAATTATAATGCAATATGCTCTTAGTTAAAAAAAAAAAAAAGTAACTGATGTCTGGCCGGGTGCAGTGACTCACACCTGTAATCCCAGCACTTTGGGAGGCTGAGGAGGGCAGATCACCTGAAGTCAGGAGTTCAAGACCAGCCTGACCAACACGGCGAAACCCCATTTCTACTAAAAATACAAAAATTAACTGGACGCGATGGTGCGCACCTGTAGACCTAGCACTCACAAGGCTGAGACTGGTGAATCGCTTGAACCCAGGAGGCGGAGGCTGCAGTGAGCCAAGATCACGCCACTCCACTCCAGGCTGGGCAACAGAGTAAGAGTCTGTATTAAAAAAAAAAAAAAAAGTAACTGACAAATTTTAAGCTAAAACAGCTTAGGCAAAATGTTCTTTGAAAAGTTCTCCATTATAAAGCTCTTCTTTAATGACAAAAAAAAAAAATCACTTTTTAGGAATTCTCTTGGCTGCTCTTCTGCCAAATGTTATCCCACTGTGCCTACCTGCTTCAAGGCATGAAAAGTTCTATTATTCCCATTTTAGAATTAGAGAAACTGAAGCACAAAGTTCTTTTTAAAACTTTCTCCCCAACTTTTTAAAAAATTTCAAAGCCAAAGAAAAGTTGAAAGTACAATGACCCATATACCTTCTACCTAGATTCAAAATTGTGAACATTTACAACTTTCGCTTTACCTTTTTTTCCTCCCTCTCCATATACATGCACACACCATACCCAAATTTCCACACATTTTTTTTTTTCTGAACCCACTCCTGAGCCCAACATGATAATTCACTTGGAATATTTCAATATATTTCTCCATATTTCAGTAACACTCTCAATATAATGACCATATCATTCACACCAAAGAAACTATGAGATTGAACAGAATTGTACAAAGACATGCAGCAGTAGATTCAAAACTAGTATTTATGTCATCTGACTAAATGTTCTTTATCTTGGCTTGTCTAATGATTGGACAAACTGCTTTCTGATGATTATTTAGAAGAGACAATCTGTCAAAGAGCATTTCCTTCCTTCATTTCTGGAAAAAAAGCAATAACCTAAGATATTCAAACTGCAAAAATCAAGGATACTGTATTTCCACTTTGTTTTCTAACACTAAATCTTTAAGGGAAGCCACTCTATGCTCTCAAAACTATACACTTTTTTTATATGCCACAAGATAAATTATTATCATATTAAATAATTAGAATTTCACTATACCAGCTTTTAAAGGGAAAAATTGTTTTTAAGAAAAAAATACAGTACAAATAAGATTGATGAGGCAAATGAATCTGCTTCATAGATTAAAAAAACTGGTAAGTGTAGGCTGGGCGCAGTGGCTCACACCTGTAATCCCAGCACTTTGGGAGGCTGAGGAGGGCAGATCACGAGGTCAGGAGATCAAGACCATCCTGGCTAACACGGTGAAACCCCGTCTCTACTAAAATTACAAAAATTAGCTGGGCGTGGTGGCGGGCGCCTGGTCCCGGCTACTCGGGAGGTTGAGGCAGGAGAATGGCGTGAACCCAGGAGGTGGAGCTTGCTGTGAGCCGAGATCACACCACTGCACTCCAGCCTGGGCGACAGAGCGAGACTCCGTCTCGAACAAAACAAAACAAAACAAATAAACAAAAAACTGGTGGGTGTATTCATGAATCTATACAAAAAGCTAATGTTCCAGTGGGGATGATATTTTTAATCTCAGTCACTGATGTTAGGAACTAGTAAGATAAACCATAAATATCTTTTAAAAAAATCTTTAAAAAAAGGCAAACTATGTTTGCTCTCAAAGAACCTAAAAACTCAGTTTAAGAGTTGCATATTTTTATTATACAACATACCTGTGTAAAAAATAATAAAATTTTTTAAAAAAGAGCTGTATATTTTTTAAAAATAGCAATATGGCCAGGCGTTGTGGCTCATGCCTGTAATCCTAGCACTTTGGGAGGCCAAGGCGGGCAGATCACTTGAGGTCAGAAGTTCAAAACCTGGCCAACATGGTGAAATCCTGTCTCTACTAAAAATACAAAAAAGTTAGGCAGGCGTGGGGGCAGATGCTTGTAATCCCAGCTACTTGGGAGGCTGAGGCAAGGGAATTGCTTGAACCTGGGAGCAACTGTGAGCGGAGATCACGCCACTGCAATCTAGCCTGGGCAACAGAGTGAGACTCTTGTCTCAAAAAATAAAAAATAAAAATTACATGAAATAAATTAAAACTAAAATTAAAAAATGGCAATACAACCTAAAGCTAATATTTAAGGGCTAAACTGTATCATTCAGCTAACCATAACCACAAAAACGTTTAAGATCAATCTATAGCCAAATACTAGCCAATAAGGGTATTAACTGGGTGCTGCTAAGGCACTGTATTAAGTAAATTCCATGAATTAATACAATCTTACAGACATCCCACTTTTCTACTGAAGAATTGGAGATAACAAAGACACTAGCATAAAAGGACTGATAAAAGGGGTTAAGACTTGCCTCAACTTTAAAGTACAGAAATAAGAACGGAGAGAAGTTTACCTGAAGAAAGTCAGAAACCACAAACCAAGTGTAGATATAACTATCCAGGCAAGAATAAACAAAAGTTTCAAACTGAAGAAATTAAGGCTGGACAAACAAGATGGAATTGGTATAGTAGCAGGCCTCAAGTATCCAGAAAACGGATGAAAGTTTTGTAAAACAGCTATAAGCAGGACACCCCTACAAGCTCTTTATATTTAAAATGCCTTTTTAGAAATAGTAACCCTAGTAATAATGCAAAATGAGTGGGAGAAAAATGAGAACCAAGAAACTAATTATATAGTAACATTTACAAATATCAATTCAGTAAGTTATTTGGTACCTGAGGAAATCAGAGAGCTCAAAATGAACCAATTCTCCATCAAGTCTTTTCATTACAAATAAGGAAGTGGTAAATATAATTGCAACATATATTATTTTTCAAATGTATTTTTCAATGAAGTTCAAGATACACTGAAAACTGTCATTAAGAAGTGCTAGTCAAAAAAAAAAAAAAATAGTGCTAGTCAGGCCAGGAGTGGTGGCTCACACCCGTAATCCCAACACTTTGGGAGGCCAAGGTGGGCAGATCATTTGAGCTCGTAAGTTCCAGACCAGCCAGGGCAACATGGCAACACGCCATCTCTATAAAAAATAAAAAAACTAGTTGAGCATGGTGGTGTGCAACTGTAGTCCCAGCTACTCAGGAGGCTGAAGTGGGAGGCTGGCTTATGCGTAGGAGGTAGAAGTTGCAGTAGGCCAAGATCACACCACTGCACTCTAGCCTGGGCGATAAGAGCCAGATTTGTCTCAAAAGAAAAAAAAAGTGCTAGTCAATTAAACTATCCTTGCTGGTTAGTATTACTGTGCCAAAAGAAATTCACCAAATATGATATCTCCATAAATTTTACCGTGTAAATATTTACTTCAAAAAAGCAATATCATAAAGCAATGTATAAAAGAATTCAACGTTTAGCTTCTCTATATTGCTTTAGAACAACTACACCATTTACTAAAAGGCAGTAAATGTGTAATTTTTTTTGAGATGGAGTTTTACTCTTGTTGTCCAGGCCAGAGTGCAATGGCATAAGCTCGGCCCACCGCAACCTCCACCTCCCAGGTTCAAGCAATTCTCCTGCCTCAGCCTCCCGACCAGCTGGGATTAAAGGTATGCACCACCATGCCCGGCTAATTTTCTATTTTTTGTAGAGACGGAGTTTCTCCATGTTAGTCAGGCTGTTCTTGAACTCCCAACCTCAGGTGATCCACCCACCTTGGCCTCCGAAAGTACTGGGATTACAAGTGTGAGTCACCAACCCTGGCCAAGTAAATGTATAATCTTTTAGAAGCAGCCATTATGTAAATAAAATACTTTAAAATTAATGTCAAACTTTTCACTCATACACTCATTTAATAGCTCAGTATTTACTGTCCATACAATACTTTCCACAATCCACATCAAACATACAAAAAGAAGCTATCCCAAATAACTTCCTTTCTTTTCAATGAAATACCTTCTCAAGGGACAAAATTTGTGGGAAAAAAAAATCTCAAGTTTGTGAAAACTAGATTACTTACCAGTAACTTGAGTTATCCTATTGGGTCTTTTCCCTCACAGATCCACCTCTCTTGCCCTTCTGTCCAGCATGAGAATCTTCCTGATGGGCATCCACTGGAACTGAGGGGGCATGCAGTACAGACGTATATGTAAGAAAGTTTGGGGGAGGGGATTTGGGAGATGCTAGAGACATGCTTCAGTGCACTTGCTTACCTTCCTGAAATTGGAAATTTCAACGGTTCCTTGGTCTTCGAGGCACTCACAATAACTTCAAACAATGTGGATCTGTGGAGATTACCCAATAGGAGAACTCCAGTTACTGGTAAGTGATCCAGCTTTTTCTTCTCTATCAGAATAAGAAGATTATTTCATTTTATTTGATATTATAATTAAACATAGAACTACAGGGGAAAGTGTAAATTCACTAGATAACTATATATGCATATATCAAAGTAAATATGGAAACAATTTGCTAAATATAATGTCAGGGGAAACTTCTGACATTATCAGAAACATAAGGAAAAGAAAATCATTAGAATGGTTTCATTTTAAAATGTCTACTATAATGGCTGCTGTATTTTAATATACAAAAATATCAGCCACCAGGCTATTTCATTTTGCTAAAACAATATCATTATATTTTATATTAGTACAAGAATAATTAGTTGGTCAAAATCTATCATTTCTTAACTAGCCATTGTCATTAACATTCACTAGATTTTGGTATGGAAGCCACCATGGTGGACTAACAATATGTTAGAATTCTGATAAAATGCATTGATACAATTCCCATTTTATCACTCAAGTCTTTAACCAGGCCAGGCGTGGTGGCTCATGCCTGTAATCCCAGCACTTTGGGAGGCTGAGGCAAGAAGATCACCTGAGATCAGGAGTTCGAGACCAACCTGGCCAATATGGCAAAACCTCATCTGTACTGAAAACACTAAAATTAGATGGACAGGGTGCTGCACGACTGTAATCCAAGCTACTGGGGTGGCTGAGGCACAAAAACTGCTTGAACCTGGGAAGCAGAGGTTGCAGTGAGCAGAGATCGTGCCACTGCATTTCAGCCTGGATGACAGAGCGAGACTCTGTCTCAAAAAAAAAGAAAAAAGAAAGTCGTCCGGGCGCAGTGGCTCATGCCTGTAATCCCAGCACTTTTGGAGGACAAGGCAGATGGATCACCTGAGGTTGGGAGTTCGAGACCAGCCTGACCAACATGGTAAAACCCCATCTCTACTAGAAATACAAAAAGTAGCCAGACGTGGTGGCATGCGCCTGTAATCCCAGCTACTCGGGAGGCTGAGGCAGAAGAATTGCTTGAACTCAGGACGTGGAGGTTGCAACAAGCCAAGTCATGTCATTGCACTCCAGCCTGGGCAACAGAGGGAGACTCTGTCTCCAAAAAAAAAAAAAAGTCAGCTGGGCACGGTGGCTCGCGCCTGTGATCCCAGCACTTTGGGAGGCCG
>NW_012114600.1:5333712-5356941 GCF_000951035.1 Colobus angolensis palliatus | reverse complement strand
GGGCGCCTGTAGTCCCAGCTACTTGGGAGGCTGAGGCAGGAGAATGGCGTGAACCCGGGAGGCGGAGCTTGCAGTGAGCTGAGATCCGGTCACTGCACTCCAGCCTGGGCGGCAGAGCGAGACTCCGTCTCAAAAAATAAAAAAAAAAAAAAAGTCTTTAACCATGTATCACCTATTAACACACCAACCACAAACACATAAACGTATGCCAATCATTGATATTAATAATGTTAATTTTAAATACTTGTACAAAATAAATATAGCAAATTTTTAAAGAAACTTTTAAAATAATTGCCTAAAAATGGCCGTCATTGAAATAAAACTATTTCTATTCAAAAGAAAAAAATCCCTCCAAAAGAAGTTTCTTCAAGCTCATATGAAGATATTATATTACCTTTAACTGAATACATATTAATCAATATATATTCATCGTATTCATTTTAATGTGCCACAGCAGTGATGACTTCTAACACTAGTAACTACACTAGCAGGTACTAGCTACAGATACATTTTAATACCCTTTACCATCATGCTTCTAAATAATCACCTCCTTCCTTCAAGAAACTGATGATTTCATGATTCTTCATTCTATGGAAACAAAGAAAGTGTATAGCTTTTCCTTTAAGAATAGTCTGGTAACTAACTGACCACTGAATAAACGAAAGAAAACAAAAACAAAAAAAAGGGATAAAACGGTCTGTAAAATCATTCTACAAAATCAAATTCAAAATGTAATTCTAAAGAAAATCTTATATTTCAATCCTGTTATGAGGTCATATTTGTATTTGTTAGGGTTGACAACACACCTGTCAAGATTGTCAAGATCTGTGCTAGATTCTTACTTAAATTTAAGATACAAATTGCCTTGGGTAAATGCAAGCATTTTTCTATAAATTTGAATTAAATATAACAGTAATAAATTCATTCACTTTTAAATGACCCATTCAAACAGGGGTACTACACAGACCTCCATTTCTAATTGGAATAAATATCAGAAAAGGGTCATCTAAGTAACTTTTCTAGTTTACTAGACTCCTAGTCACTGGAGTAAGTACATAGCACAAAGGTCTTACATGTTTATAGTGATAAAACAGATCAAGGAGCAATAATGCAAATATTTTATTCTAATGGTATAAGCTAATATAAAAGATGTCATTAAGAGGCTTGGCACTGTGGCTCACGCCTGTAATCCCAGCACTCTGGGAGTCCAAGGCGGGCCTTTCTCTCACTGTCCAGATATCTTGCTTTGGGGCGAACAAGTTGTCACATTCTGAGCCTATAGAAAAGACAAGCCCACATAGCAATAAACTGATGTCTTTGGCCAACAGCCAGATGCCTGAGGCCTGACAACAGACCTGTGAGTTAATGTGGAAGCAGGTGTTCTAAGGTCTCCTGACAACCACATGAGTGAGCTTGCAAATGGATCCTTCCTCAGTTGAGCCCTAAGATGACTGTAGGCTTCTGAGAGAAAAGGTGGGAAAAAGAACAAAATTCTATTATATTATTTAAATTAATCTGACCAGATTTTGAAGCCTTATATTACTTTTCAAGTCAATTCTTAATTGCCATCTCTAAAGTGAATAATTTCTGTATAAAACTGATTTTGTAAAACAATGACAAATTTTTCTAACATCACAAATTTCAATTGTCTCAAGCCAACTTGAGTGGCTCCAAATGTCTCATTTTCCTTCCTTAGGAAAAGTCATCCTTCTTTATTTCCATTGAATAAATAACTTTTTAAAATAGAAATTCCTCTTTTACATTTCAACATATTCATGCAAATCATTCTGCTTTAATAATTTCATTATCATTTTAAAAGTACATATAAAACCATAAGTACTGAAATGCCATACCTTAAAAAGTCTTCATTGTGTGTATATTAATGACCTTTTTATGGAAACATAAAAGTATTAGTAACAGTAAGGAACAAACTCATTCTCTTTTATCTAATCTCAAAATATTAATGCCCAATTATCTTTCACCTAATTAGAATAGCCCAACTAGTCTTTCTATTTACACATTACTGCAGGCTGCCAGTCCATTCTCCTTACAGAAGCCACAGAGCACTTCTACACTTAAATTCATTAAATGGCTTCTCGTTACATTTCCAATAAAATCTCAATGTCACATTATTTATGACTAAATTGTGATCTGGCATTTTACTCACTTGTTCACCTTCATCTGATGCCACTCACCCTCTGCCTTACTATCACTAGTCTCCGCTCAATGTAAAACAAACCAACCAAAGGGCTTCCAACTTGCTGTTAACCATAACTCTTTCACAAATACCTCCTCTTATCCCTTTTTATGAGATAGGGTTTGGCTTTTGCCCAGGCTGGAGTGCAGTGGCACAATCTCAGCTCACTGCAACCTCCCCTTCTTGGGCTCAAGCCATTCTCCTAACTCAGCCTTCCAAGTAGCTGGGAAACCAGGCGCATGCTACCATGCCCGGCTAATTTTTGTACTTTTTATAGAGACAGGGTTTTGCCACATTGCCCAGGCTGGTCTCGAACTCCTGAGCTCAAGTGATCCAATGGCCTCAGCCTCCCAAAGTGCTGGGATTACAGGTGTGAGCCGCCATGCCCAGCCTCCTCTTATCCATCTGCTTTCTGATTAAATGCCACCCATTCACAGAAGCCTCTCCTCTTCACCTATTTCAAGTAATTCCTGTCATTGCCACAGTTTGCAATGATTTTTTCTTTTTGTATTTTTTGTTTGCAACTTAAATTCCATGAGGGCTGGCCAGGCACAGTGGCTCACGCCTGTAATTCCAGCACTTTGGGAGGTTGAGGCGGGTGGATCACTTGAGGTCAAGAGTTCGAGACTAGCCTGGCCAACATGGTAAAACCCCTTCTCTACTAAAAATACAAAAATTAACCAGGTGTGGTGGCTGGCGCCTGCAGTCCCAGCTACTCAGGAAGCTGAGGCAGGAGAATCGTTTGAACCTGGGAGACAGAGGTTGCAGTGAGCTGAGATGGCACCAATGCACTGCAGCCTGGGCAACAGAGCATGACTCCTCCATCTTAAATAAATAAATTAAATTAATAAATTAAATTAATAAATAAACAAATTTCATGAGGGTAAGGATGTGTCTTGTTCTCTTTTGTAACTCCATTACCTGGCCCAACACCTGCCTCAAAATAGCATTTTAATGTTTAATGGTTAATTAAAATATTTGTGAAATTCAAAAGTCACTACTCACTGATTTTTAGTTCTAGAGACTTTCTAGATTCTATAGACTCTACAATAAGAAAGAGTATTCCTTTCTTATTCTGCCTATGTTCTAAATAACTTTGCTATTCAGCACTCCTAAAACCTGAATCTTTAGGCATTGTAAATCATATGAAATCCACTGTAGGCTGGGTGCAATGGCTAACACCTGTAATTTCAGCATTTTGGGAGGCTGAGGTGGGAGGATCCCAAGAGCCTAGGAGTTCGAGACCAGCCTAGGCAACATAGTGAGACCTCATATATATATAAAATTGAAAGAAAAAAAAGAAAAAAAAAAATCCAGTGTACTTCACAGATAGCTGTTACTTTATAGAAAAATGAAGTTTTAAAAGAAGTTCTATGATTTGCTTGGCTAACCAATCATTAAAGAGTGCTATGATTCATTCCTCCTAAAAACAGAAAATGAAGGTTTCTTGAAACCACACATATTCCCTCGCAATTAAGTATGCAATCTCCCAGGAGTTTTCAAAGCTACCATACAGTGGCCGGGCGCAGTGGCTCACACCGGTAATCCTAGCACTTTGGGAGGCTGAGGCGGGCGGATCACCTGAGGTCAGGAGTTCAAGACAGTCTGGCCAACATGGTGAAACCCTGTCTCTACTAAAAACACCAAAAAAAAATTAGCCAGGCATGGTGGTGCCTGTAGTCCTAACTACTTGGGAGGCTGAAGCAGGAGAATCACTTGAAACCAGGAGGCAGACGTTGCAGTGAGGCGAGATCGTGCCACTGCACTCCAGCAGCCTAGGCAACAGAGCGAGATTCCCTCTCAAAAAATAAATAAAGTTACTGTACATTTACTTACCACTTAAATTCCTGACACCAAGAAGGACCCAAAGTTTTGGGATTTTTGTTGTTAATTCTATCACATATTGTAGCTATAATCTAAAGTCATCGTTAGAAGCATAGACTTAAAGATAGATATTACTAGATAATTATATCCTTGGGAAACAAAGTTATTACTAACATAATTTTACTCATCTTCCTATCTACCAATATTAAACTGCTTTATTTAGCTTATAAATATAAATCAGAATTATTGTAACATGAAAAGCTGAGGACAAGCACTATGCAGAATTATTATCTTGTTACAACTTAAAAATACAAATCTAAATGCCAGACTTACTAAAACAAATATTACATGGAACTTGAGAGAAAAATTAAGATTCTGTCTGATGAAAGTAAAAGCCATTGGACATGGCTGAACACACCCCCCTCTTTTTGAAAATATCCTCTTCCTTCTGTTTCTGTATTGTTACACTCTCCCGGGTTTCTTACTCCCTATTGATTTTCTTTTCCTTCTCCATTTCTTTCTTCTTCTTTGTGGGATGCTCTTCTCCTATCACTGTAAAAAAATAAAGATGTTCCTCAAAAGTCTCTCCTAGGTCTCTTTTCTCATGGTATGCAATCTATTCCCTCCCTCATCTGTCTTATCCGCTCCTACAGCTTCAACTCAAATCATGTGTACTAATGACTATCAAATATGTATTTACAGCCCTTTCCACCTTCCTAAGCCTTACCCAACATATCCAAACTGCTTCACAGATCTTCCCTCTCAGATTTTCCCCAGGCACCCCAAATTCAACAAATCTATAGGTAAACTATTACCTTCCCCTAAACCTGTCTTCCTATTTGCTATCTCAGTGAGAACACACACCACTCACTCAACTGCTTAAGCCAGAATCCTGAGATTCATCCTTGATACCTCCCCTTCACTACAACCCAACTTCCTCCCTCCCACAACCATATCCAATCAACCATCAAGTCCTACAGATCTCTCCTAAACACATCTATACATTCATTTCTCTCTCCTATCTGGCATCCCCCTTGTTCAGGACATTAGTGCCTCTTGCCTAGACTATCAAAATGGCTGCCACTAAATGGTTTCTCTGCCTCTAGTTAAGATTCAGAAAGTAAGCAAGCATGACACAAGAGAGAATAAAATCTATCGGCTGTGGTTTCCATCATGCATTATATTGATGGTAAAAGAAAACATTTTTAAAACTCTGATAATTGAACATGCAGGTAGCTTAGACCGACGTAAGTTCTTCTATCCAGTAAAATGGGTATAATTAAACATATTCCAACTAACTCACAAAAATATGAAATTACATAAATATTCCTTAAAAAAACAAGAAGTGGAAAGCAGTTTAAAGCACCAACAGAATCAGATATATAATAAAGGGCCTTTTGCAGTTCATTTAAATATTATCAGTACCTACACAAGGCATTGTGATAGGCATTGAGAATTTTTTAAATATTATTACAATTATCCTTATTATTAACTAAGAAATGTGCTAAATTCATTTCATCACTTATATTTAATTACGACCAAAAAACCACATGAATATGAATGTCAAGGAGGGAATTTAAACTGAAATGTGATAATGGACCAATGGTATGGCCCTCAGGAAGGAAAGAAACAAACACAAAATATTTTCAATACACTGTGTAAATACATCATCACTTTTAGCATAGAATGCTTTAAGAGTAATTGAGAGGACATTCATTCTGACCTAGAGACAAGGGAATGCTTAGCCTTCAGAGATGAAGCCTGAATGATCATAAAGACCATGAAATTGTGGAGGATGGGGAAGTGGAGGGCCGAAGAAACAGCATAATACATAAAAGGGCACAGTGGCCTAAAACAAACCACGACCATGCTCAGACAATCCCAACCTTGAAAACAGATGTATTATTTAACTATAGAAAACAGTAAAAAAATCTGCTTTCACCTGCTTAATTCTTAAGTCTATATATACTGCTTACCCCTATTACACTACCAAAGTACTTTCTAGACGTTAAAACTTACTGGTGAGGTCCAAATTTTTATGTGACAGTCTACATCAGGCCACTAGGAAACACACACACACACACACACACACACACACACATTGATGATTATCGATCTCATCAAGTCTTAGGTATTTCACAGTATTTCAGATTACTGCAGTTATAAAGCTGGGTGCACACAATTACCAACCACAGTGATATGCATTTATACATTTCCTTTTTTGACTTATGAATATGGTTTGCCTGCTTTTAACTGTTCTATCTGCATGACTGTTAGTATACCTGAGTATCTATGCTTGCAAAAATGTTATTGCCTATTTTACTGCGTAAAATGGCCTATGAATTGTTCTGTTTTTATCTGTTTCTCAAATAAATCCCCTTTTTAAAATCTATGTGTCTTTTAAAAAATGTATTATTTTTTCTAGAATACATTTTTGGGATTTTGACCTTTTAGGATTGTGATTTGGGGGATTTTAGACTTTAAGGATGTTGATTTTTCAGGATTTCAACATTTGAGATTATGGCATTCAGGACCATATCTTTTGGGATTATGGTTGTCTCCCAAAATAATCTTATTAAATGTTATCAAAATGTATTATTTGACAGCATTATGAATTTAACAAATGTTTCATCTGTAAGTTATAGTGCTCATTACTAATTTAATCAGTCGATTATGCAGCTCTGAGCCTTACTAATTTTGGTCCTTAAACAGAACAAATGTGTCTAAGAAGATGAGTAGGGGGAGAAAAGGAAAGATATAGGGAAGGAAGGAAAGAGAAAGGGCTTTCAAGAAAGAAAGCTTCAAATCTCTCCTGCCACCCTACAAAACTCACTAATAGCTCTTCTTTTTGAAATGTGACGGTAGGTAGTCCAGTCACAATTAACCTAGCCTGAGATGAACAGAATTTGAGTGGTAAAACAGGGCAGTGATTTTCCACAAAAAATGTTTTGCAAAACACATAAAATAAAAATTAAGAGAAATCCTAATAAAATATATAATAGTATAAATGATCTGGATGAAGTGAAGTGGGCAACCACAGAGCCCCACTTGCTTGCTCCCACTGAGCCAATTCCATGAAACCATAGGGATCCAGTCAACACAATTTGAAACCACTGGGCCCTCCTGAGGGAAAGTCAGGTCTCTTCTACCCCAAAAAGCTTGTTACTTGATTCTAACAGGCAAACCTCTCTCCTCTTTACCCTCTTATTTCCTGAAGCCTGCTCTTTCACAGGAGGCTTCCCAAACATGTCCTTCGATGAGCTGGTTGAAGGAATGTACAGCTGTGTACGGATATTGGGAGCAGCGGTAAGAGATAGGAGGTATAACAGAGAAAGCATTTTTGGATATGAGAGTTCATTAAGCTCATTCAGAGAAGTATCTGCTAAACAGAAAAAGGGACCACAGATATAGACACAGAGAGATGCCCACATACCCACATTCCTGTACACATATGCATGCCAGGCACATACCTATACATACAACCCTGTCTGCACACACACATGCACACACAAAAACGTGAGGGAAAAGCTCTTTGGAAAAAGCAGCTCTAAGTGGGATGAAAACCTCAGACCCCTGTCCACCTCATTATCTTATCTGGAAAAAAGAGAGCAGTGTTTCTCAAACTTTAATATGCATATAAATAACCTAAAGATCCTATTAAAGTGCAGGTCCTGATTCAGTAAGTCCTCAGTGAGGCCTGAGATTGTACGTTTCTAACAAGTTCCCAGGTGATGCTAACGCCACTGGTCTATGGACCACACTTTGATAGCAAACTCCTACATAACAGCACATCTCCACATAATCTATATTAAAATTGAAAAACAAAGTTCCCTGGTAAAAATAAGACTCAGAAATGCTCAATTAAATAAGACAAAACAAACTGGAGCCTTCTCAGAGACTGGAGGACTTCTCAGAGACTTAGAGGACCAAGATGAGGTGAGAATGGTCATGAGAGGGCCCTAAAATGGTAAAAAGTCTACTTTTTTCCCATTCTTCCAACGAGAGATACCTCAAGTTTCACTTTTAAATGCTAATATCTATGCAAAACTACAGAGTGGAAACACAACATTTTAGAAGTAGCTAACTTCTGACTGGAATGATAATATGAAGATAATCATTACTATCTTCTTCCTTATATTTCCTTAAATCTTTAATGTATACATAATACTTCAATAATCATGAGAAAAAGAATTATTATCTTAAGGAAAAAATAAAATTCCATCCCCCTCACAACCCAGATTCTTTACATTAGCATTTAGAAAAATTACTTTATTCAGACTTAAATAAAACATAAAAGATATTCTAGTAAAGGAAGAACTGTTGGTGAAGTAAATAAAAAATGAAGCAATCATAACATTTTAGAAGGTAGGCTAGAAATAAATATTAGTGCAGAGACTTTGGGCTCTAGGGGGACAAAAGATAAATAGCAAAAATGGATGGAACAAAGAAGAAAGAAGCCCAAAACCACTTTGCCTACTCCACGAATGCACCAAGAGCTTTACCTGTTGAGCAACTACCTCCCTGGCATAAAAATCATCTACTTGCTCGGGAGGCTGAGGCAGGAGAATGGCGTAAACCCGGGAGGCGGAGCTTGCAGTGAGCTGAGATCCGGCCACTGCACTCCAGCCTGGGCGACAGAGCCAGACTCCGTCTCAAAAAAAAAAAAAAAAAAATCATCTACTTGCTGCCATTCTGGGTTGACTGTCCCTAGTATATTCTATAAAAGTAAAGTATACTGTTGTGCAAAGGAACCCTAATCAGACTATAACACATGTAAAGATGAAATGGTTTAATTCATATGTCTAAAAATTGTCAGGGAGCTATACAAACTTTACATCATACATACACACACACCCAGTCATTCACACATTCACATATAATCAAAGTGATTATATTACTATCAGTGATTCTTAATATTTGTATCACAAATAAAAGAGAGAAATATACTTACTGGTATTTCTCCTGAGAAACACTATGGTATCAAAGAAGTGAGGATATACAACAAAATAAAAGTTGTTATAAAAGACATAAAAATTAAGTTTGTTAACATCTGTACTTCAAAAATATTAGTAAATATAGGAAAAAAGTCATTTTATTCTTTATTCACCATACAATTAGCCTAGATTTTTAACATTTAGTGGTTGTTTTTAAGTTCTTACATTATTTATAAGTAGTAGGTCTAATGTTAGAAACTGTCAAGAGGTATACCACCAGATTTAGGTATAGGGAAAAGAAGAAGAAGAAATCCTTAAGAAATTACTTGCTAGCAAATTTAATTAAATGCTACCACAGCAAGCTTATAAAAAGGGACTGGAGGCCGGGCATGGTGGCTCACATCTGTAATCTCAATACTTTGGGAGGCTGAGGCAGGAGGGGTGCTTGAGGCAAAGTTTGAGACCAGGCTGGGCAACATAGCAACACCTCATCTCTACAAAAAATTTTAAAATAACCTGGGTGTGATGGAGCACGCCTGTAGTCCTAGCTACTTGGGAGGCTGAGGCTTGAGCCCAGGAGTTTGAAGTTACAGTAAGCTATGATCGTACCACTACACTCTGGCCTGGGTGACAGAGCAAGACTCTGTCTCTTAAAAAAAATTTTTTTAAGGGACTGGAAATTCAGATTTCTAAATCTCACACTGATCAACTATTGACCCAAGTCACAATACTTCTGGCCTGTTTTCTTATCTATCAAGAGGATATGAGGCTAGAGCCATGAGTTCCAACAAATAGAAAAGACCTCAACCAGCAGATTGCTAAATATTATGTTAGTTCCCCAAGTTCCCCAATTAAGAATCCTCCAAATTTAGCTGAAAATCCCGACAAGAAGGTTTTGAAAACAATAGCAGTCTCAGTCCATTTCAAAAGTTTAATACAAGCCTCTCTACTACAAATCTCTCAAGATCTTCCCTCTGAAGATGCGGTTATCCGTCTATCATTAAGGTTTCAAGTAATAAAAACTTCTCTGGCTCAGGATGTGACTAAATATTCCAGAAACACTTCAAAGGTTCCTTTTAGCTCTAAACTGCTCAGTAATTCTGTAATTTCCCACAATAAACAATATTACAGAATGAAGTACACACACAATCTTTTAAAACATGATTATAAATCACAGCTCATGTAACAAAAGGTACAGTTTTAACAACCATGAAAGCCAATAAACAAAAAACTGTAGGTGTTCAACAAATATTTGTTAAATAAATAATTATTCTAAGCTATAAAGATTTAAGGAAAACATACCTTAAAGGAAAAAAGACTAAGGTTTCACCAAATCCTTGAATGAAAACTTGATATTCCACAGAATGATAATCTTTCTACCAAGTATGTTGGCCCTACATCTAATCTTGAAGGAAAGAGAAATAAGCAAAGAAACCTTTCATTCAACTAGTATAGTTTTATAAACCTCTTTATTAAAGACAAAGGAGTGAAAAGATCAACCAGTAATCATACAACCCAAGCTTCAATCTAGGCTCTAACATTAATTCGCTGACTAGTGGACCATCTTCCTCACCAGCCATACAGCGGACGGTTTGATGAGCAAATAGAAGGATATAGAAGAAAGCGCTCTCAATACAGTAAAGCACTTCACAAGTGTGCTTACATAAAAGGGCACGATCGTTAAATTTATATATATTCAATACTTGAAAAATCATCACAGGAATCATCTATATTGTAAATAAAATAATTTTATACTAGGGTTACATTATTAAGTTTAATATATGTTTCATAAGTTATTTTATTGGTTATATTGGCAATGATCGCCAGCATATTTTTTTTTCTTTCAAAAGCATTGTTGAGAAGATTAAATGGTTTTAATTCTCATTGTTGAGAAGATTAAATGGTAAAGCCATTATCACAGTGGCTGACACACAGTAAGTGCTCAGTAAATAGTGGCCATTACTGTTAAAGAATAAATGGTGGCTTGTAATTTATTGCTGCCAAATTCTTTTTTTTTTTTTTTTGTTACCGTTGGTAGTTTCTGGTGTTGGAAACTCAGTAAAAGCTGTGTCTTTCATTATCTGTCACTTGTGCAGTGCTTTACTGTGCTCAGAATGTTTTCCTATATACACTTTAATTTGCTCATCAAACAACCCTATGCAACTGGTGAGGAAGGTAAAATCCAGTCACAGAATTAATATTAAAGCCTAGATTGAAACCCGAGTTGTCTGACAGAGGTTCATAAAACTATCATAGTTGGGTGAAAGGTTTCTTTGCTTATTCCTCTTTCCTTCAAAGTTACATATAGAGCCAGCATACTATGTAGGAAGTTTCAGTCTACTGAAATTTTACGTCAATTATGTAACTATCATCTTAAAAACAGCAATTTCTTTTAAAAAAAAATACACACACACACACACACACACACACAAATGAATAGATAAAGAAAAGGCTTTACCCAGCAATGAAATGCCAGCTGTTTCAAAGAACATAATTTGGCTGAAATTTCTTAGGGGAGACAGTAATCAAACTGGAAATTGGCCACGATGTTAAAGCACATTTTACCAAAAGTGCTTTATTTATATTTATTTATTTGTACAGATGGGGTCTCGCTATGTTGCCCAGGCTAGTCTTGAACTCCTAGGCTCAAGTAATCCTCCTGCCTCAGCCTGCGAAAGTGCTGGGATTACAGGTGTGAGCCACCTCACCCCACCAAAAGTGCTTTATTAATAATGGCCACATGCGGCCATAAAAAAGGATGAGTTCATGTCCTTTACAGGGACATGGATGAAACTGGAAACCATCATTCTCAGCAAATTGACACAGAAACAGAAAACCAAACACCAAATGTTCTTATTCATAAGTGGGAGTTGAACAATGAGAACACATGGACACAGGGAGGGGAACATCACACGCTGGGGCCTGTCGGGGAGTGGGGGGGTAAGGGGAGGCAGAGCATCAGGACAAATACCTAATGCATGCAAGGCTTAAAACCTAAATGATGGGTTGATAGGTGCAGCAAACTACCACAGCACATGTATATCTATGTAACAAACCTGCACTTTCTGCACATGTATCCCAGATGTTAAAGTAAAATAAATAATAGCCACAACAATAACTGATTTCATATAAGCACAGACTTCTCCAAAAACTAGAACTATGTTGGAAAATCCATTCTCAACTCCTTGCATTTACTCACTAGCAAATATTACCTATCTTCTGTGCTAGAATTCAAACCCTTAAAGGCTAGAATTGGGTTTCATCCACAATTCTGTAATCCTAGCATAATTCATTGCATATTTTCCCAGTAAGCATGCATTTATATTTTAGTTTCTGATAGGCCCTTGATGTCTACCTTAACTACCTTAACTTTAAAAATCACTCAAAAGAAAACTAACAATTTAGGTGAAGAATACAATATATTTATTTTATTATACTTTAGTTTTGGGATACATATGCAGAACCTGTAGGTCTGTTACACAGGTATACATGTGCCACAGTGGTTTGCTGCACTCATCAACCTGTCATCTACATTAGGTAATTCTCCTAATGCTATCCCTCCTCTAGTCCCCCACCCCAGTACAGGCCCCAGTGTGTGATGTTCCCCTCCCTGTGTCCGTGTGTTCTCATTGTTCAACTCCTACTTATGAGTGAGAATATCTGGTGTTTGGTTTTCTGATCCTGTGTTAGTTTGCTGAGAATGATGGTTTCCAGTTTCACCTATGTCCCTGCAAAGGACATGAACTCATCATTTTTATGGCTGCATAGTAGTCCATGGTGTAAATATGCCACATTTTCTTTATCCAGTCTATCATTGATGGGCATTTGGGTTGGTTCCAAGTCTTTGCTTTTGTGAACAGTGCTGCAATAAACATACGTGTGCATGTGTCTTTACAGTAGAATGATTTATAATTCTGGGTCAAATGGTATTTCTGGTTCTAGATCCCTGAGGAATCACCACACTGTCTTCCACAATGGTTGAACTAATTTACACTCCCACCAACAGTGTAAAAGCGTTCCTTTTTCTCCACATCCTCTCCAGCATCTGTTGTTTCCAGACTTTTTAATGATTGCCATTCTAACTGGCATAAGATAGTATCTCATCGTAGTTTGATGTGCATTTCTCTAATGACTAGTGATGAGTTTTCATGTTTGCTGGCCACATAAATGTCTTCTTTTGAGAAGTGTCTGTTTATATCCTTTGCCCACTTTTTGATGGGGTTTTTTTCCTCATAAATTTGTTTAAGTTCTTTGTATATTCTGGATATCAGATGGACAGATGGCAAAAAATTTTCTCCAATTCTATAGGTTGCCTGTTCACTCTGATGATAGTTTATTTTGCTGTGCAGAAGCTGTTTAGTTCAATAAGATCTCATCTGTCAATTTTGGCTTTTATTGCTGTTACCTTTGGTGTTTTAGTCACACAGTCTTTGCCCATGTCTATGTCCTCAATGATATTGCCTAGTTTTCTTCTAGGGTTTTTATGGTTTTAGGTCTTATGTTTAAGTCTTTAACCCATCTTGAGTTAATTTTGTCTAAGGTGTAAGGAAGAGATCCAGTTTCAGTTTTCTGCATATGGCTAGCCAGTTACCCAACACCATTTATTAAAGAGGGAATCCTTTCCCCAGTGTTTGTTTTTGTCAGGTTTGTCAAAGATCAGATGGTTGTAGATGCGTGGCGTTATTTCTGAGGCCTCTGTTCTGTTCCATCGGTCTGTATCTCTGTTTTGGTATCAGTATCATGCTGTTTTGGTTACTGTAGCCTTGTAGTATAGTTTGAAGTCAGGTAGCATGATGGCTCCAGCTTTGATTTTTGTTTTGTTTTTCCATAGGATTGTCTTGGGTATACAGGCTCTTTTTTGGTTCCATATGAAATTTAAATTAGTTTTTTTAATTCTGTGAAGAAAGTCAATGGTAGCTTGATGGGGATGGCATTGAATCTATAAATTACTTTGGGGAGTATGGCCATTTTTACAATATTGATTCTTCCTATCTATGAGCATGGTATGTTTTTCCATTTGTTTGTGTCCTCTTTTATTTCCTTGAGCAGTGGTTTGTAGTTCTCCTTGAAGAGGTTCTTCACATCCCTTGTAAGTTGTATTCCTAGATATTTTATTCTCCTTGTAGCAACGGAATATACAATATATTTCTTAATATGCTGTACACTTTCACGACTTCATTAGTTTTAGTCAAGAAATACTTCATTTTTAGCTATATTATATAAACTTCAACAATCTGAAAAATAAGACCTAATAAGTGGCCACAAATGAGATCATAATAATAATACACAACTTGCCAAAGCTGTTCCTTAAAAATGGTAAGGTGTTCATGTACAATATCAGCCTTGAAATAATGCTAAAAAACAGTTGGGTGCAGTGGCTCATGCCTGTAATCCCAACATTTTGGAGACCAAGGTGAGAGTATTACTTTGGCCCAGGAGTTCGAAACCAGACTGGGCAACATAGGGAGATATCCCCTTTACCAATAATTTAAAAATTAACCAGACATAGTGGCACACTCCTACAGTCCCAGCTACTTGGGAGGCTAAGGTGGGGGGACCACTTGAACCAGGGAGTTGAGACTGCACTAAGCTATATCCACACCACTGCACTCCACCCTGGGCAATAGAGTGAAACCCTGTCTCAGAAAATAAATAAATAAATAAATGATTTATACCTACAACTTAGAGACAAAAAAGTTTGATAACATTTTTACAAACATAATGTTCAAAATTATTGGAAAAGCAGTATCAGGGGTCATAGCAATAGTCAAATTTGCATAAACATTAATTGAAAACATTCAAATATCTACAATACTTTAGGTATTTTATTAGCTTCTAGGAATACCAAAGTGAGTAAGACGGTCTCTGCCCTGTAAGGCAGGTAAGTGTCTAGACAATTGTACTACAATATAGTGATTCGCCAGGAATAATTACATATACATACAGCCATGCATCATTTAATGACAGGGATATGTTCTGAAAAATGCATCATTAGGTGATTTCATCGTGGGAACATCACAGAATGTACTTATACAAACCCAGATGGTACAGCCTACTACATACCTAGGCTATATGGTAGAGCCTATTGCTCTGAGGCTACAAACCTGTACAGGATGTTACTATACTGAATGCTGCAGGTAATTGTAACACCATGGCAAATATTTGTAGTTAAACATAGAAAAAGTAGAGTAAAAATATAGTATTATAATTTTATGGGACTGTATACGTGGTCCCCCACTGACCAAAATGTCATTAAGGGTGCATGACTGACTCTACTACATAGAATCAGTATGATACTAAGGGGTGGAGGGATAGTAATCCTAGAGGGCCTCTTTGAAAAGTACCATATGGTGGCTCACGCCTGTAATCACAGCACTTTGGGAGGCTGAGGCAGGCAGATCACGAGGTCAGGAGATGGTGACCATCCTGGCCAACATGGTGAAACCCTGTCTCTACTAAAAATACAAAAATTAGCTGGGTATGGTTGCGCACGCCTGTAATCCCAGCTACTCAGGAGGCTGAGGCAGGAGAATCGCTTGAATCTGGGAGGCAGAGATTGCAGTGAGCCAAGATCGTGCCATTGCACTCCAGCCTGGCGACAGAGCGAGACTCTGTCTCCAAAAAAAAAGAAAAAGAAAAAGAAAAAGAAAAGTACCATATGATAAAAATAATTCAGTGCTGACACAACACAGGATTGGGATAAGCAGCAGGAAATGAAGCTAGGAAGGTAGTTTAGGGATAGATTATTATTATAGCCTTGAACACTATACTCAGGATTTCAGCTTTTATTCAGCAGCCACTAATAGGACTCAATTGTTTTTTAATATACAGGGACCAACATAATCAGATAGGTTTCAAAGAAGACAATGAAGATGTTAGTAGCATTCCAAAGGAGAGACCAATTTGTCCAATAGTTCATGAGAGAAGTGATATGGGCTTCTGAACTGTAACTACATAAACTGGAAAAAGGATAGATTTAAGAGAAAAATCCAGAGAAAGGACAAGAAGGATGACCACAAATTAGAATCAAAGTTGAGACAATGATGGTTTCCAGCTGAGGTTCCAGAAAGGAGTTCATGCCACATACAAAGTAAAGAATATACAGATGCCAGGTTTGGGGAGGCAGAAATGGGTTTCAGAAATATACATAGAAATCTATGAAAAAGGAGTGTTAGAGACATCAAGGAAGGAGAGTTTCAATTAAAAAAGGGCCAACAACATCAAATACTTTGGAGGAGACATCAAAAGATGAGTGAGATTGGCCACTGAGTTAAACAACTAGGATACTAGTTGTCAGGCCTCACACTGTAAAGGAAATAAAAAGAACACTTACTGAAGTAAATCCATTGCATGTAGAAACCCAAGCCAATAAACTTTAGACCAGCAGTTAACAAACTTTTTGGTCTTAGGATCATTTACACTTTTAAAATTTAAGAGTTTTTTTTTGTTTTTTGTTTTTCTTAATATGGGTCATATATTAATGTTTACTATATTAGAAATAAAAACTGATAAAAATCTAAATATATAAGTTCATTTAAAAAATAAACACATCACATATTAAATGACATATTATTATTTTAAAAACTTATTATTTTCCAAAACAAAGATATTTTGTATGAAGAGTGGCACTGTATATTTTCGCAAACCTCTAACATCTGGCTTAGTAGAAGACATCTGGATTGTCACATCTGTCTCGGCATTCAATTTGTTGCAATACGCTGTTTTATTGCAAAAATATTAAGAAAATCTGCCCTCTCACAGATATATAGTTGAAAAGAGATAAGTAGCTTAATAGCATTTTTTGATAATTACAGCGGTTATTCTTTGATACTACATAAAAACACAGTTGTTTCTCAAAGGTTAGTGCAATGTGAAATCTGAAACCACATCAATGAATTTTATAGTGTTCCCTTAAAATCTGTTGGTGTTTTGTACTTCGAATGGATTACCCCTTACAGTTTTATAAAACCAAACATTGGTAACTAGGAACCATTTGTTTGCTGAGTTATGCGTATTTTCCAAATGCTGACAGATTTCATGGTAAAATGTCAAAAATTACATTCATTGATATCACCACTAATCTTCTCATAAAAGTCTTTATACACAGAAACTCTAAAGCTCATTGTTGCTACAAATTTTCAAAAATTCTAATTTTCACTTGAGTGATTATCACTGGCAACATATACTCTCAAATGTTTTCCTTGAAGTGATATATTTCTTGAATATATTCACTTTCAAGAAAATATATGCTAAATATCCAAGTCTGAATAACTACGGTATTTCAGGTAGTCTTTCAAGTAAAAATGATGTTATATGACAAAAAGACTAGTTCTGCTTGCAAGACAAACTACACACATGCTTTCCCTTAACTGCTATACTTTAGTATACAGTGTAAGTGCTTTATGTGTAGTTCCCATTTTGTCAGACAAAATATTTTTTAAAATATGAGATGTAATAAAATTAGTAAATTTTACTGCTTCAAGGATATTCTTAATTCAAACTGGCATTATTCTTACTGCATTCATGTACATGGTGGTGAATATTACAATGAAGATAGCAATTTGGTGCCACTGCTTTGATTCATGCTAAAGTGCTGGCAGTTTTACCCACCATTGCCTCTGCACCATCACACTGAAAAAAGCAAATAACATCTTCATATTATTATAAAAACAGTGTGAACCTCATAGAAAGGTTCAACTAAAAAGATATCAGGGACTCTCAGTGTCCCTCAGACTATACTTTGAAAACCACTCTGATATCCGGACTATACAAACACTAATCACTTGTAAAATTTACCCACATACAATTAACCAGTGTGAGTCCTCTAAGACAGTGGACAAAAAACAAACAAGTAAGAAACCTCCTAGAATAAGGAGTCTCTGAACAACTAAATGGTTGCTAGAAAGGCTCCTCAGATAGACAGGAGGGGGCTCAGGAACCCTGCATTTGTTTAAAAAGGACTTATGTGGATGGTCCTCAATTTTTTTCTCCCATTCCTACACAAAAGGTCTAGGAGAATCAGTGCCAAACCTCAAATTTGAAGATAGAAAGCAAGTATGACAAGAAAACAACGATGCTAAAAAGATTTCTACCAGATGATAGTTGGTTTAAGCTTCTTTCAGAATGTGAATTTTATAGTTTGCTTTTAACAGAAGCTGAAATAACTCATTCTTTTTACCTAACCATGATACTGATAATACTGTGTTCAGTTATAAACAATATATATTTTTAATGAAAAAGTTCCACCTCTTCAGCCTACACTTAAAGGAAAGATCTACTAACACTAAACCTCACATATAGAGCTTGGTACAGTTAAAGTGGTTCTGATTTGCAAAACCGTAAAATTTTAAAGAAACAAAAAAATCCATTCTGCTCACCACAGTATGTCTAGTATCCAACTCAGCCCTTAAATAAGATGCTCAATAAACATTTGCAGAATGCTGAATATTGAAATGGTTGATATGAAATATGAACCCAGGTTACCAAACTCACACTAGAATAACACCTAGTTATTATGTGAAATCTTTTCTTTCACAAAAAGAAAAGATTTTTTTTCTACTCTTTCTACTATGTGAAATCTTTTTCATAGCTCTCTAAAATAACACCTATGAGAAACCTAAAGGATTGTTACAATATCCTCTTAAGAAAATGTAACATTACCTGTTACATTTGAAAGCCTGGTATGAACCATTTAGACCACAGTTTAAAACCCAAACCAATAATTCTATCATTTTCATTTCTAAATATTTGCTACCTGAATTAAGCAAAGTAACCATCCACTCCTAGGTGAAGTAGCAATAAGACACCAGTCTTAATTTCATCATCACACATTGATTATCACCCTCATACAGACTATCCTTAATATTTAATATTTCATTTTCTCTGATGATTCAGAATGTTTTTTGTTCTTGAGACAGGGTCTCACTCTGTTGCCCAGGCTGGAATGCAGTGGTATGACCACAGCTCAGTGCAACCTCAAACTCTGGGGCTCAAGGGATCCTCCCACTTCAGCCTCCTAAGTAGCTGGGACCACAGGCGTGCACCACCACACCCAGATAATTTTTTTTATTTGTAGTAGAGACAAGATCTCACTGTGTTGCCCAGGTTGGTCTCAAACTCCTGGCCTCAAGAAATCCTCCTGTCTCAGCCTCCCAAAGTGCTGGGCTTACACATGTGGGCCACTAGGCCCAGTCAAGAATGATCCTTAATTTCCTAAAGTTTCTTGCATTTATATTTGGGACATTTCTTGCCTTATAAGAAACTTCAGATAGGCTGGGCATGGTGTCTCACTCCTGTAATCCCAGCACTTCGGGAGGATAAGGCAGATGGATCACCTGAGGTCAGGAGTTTGAGACTACCCTGGCCAGCATAGTGAAACCCCATCTCTACCACAAATACAAAAATTAGCCTGGCGTAGTGGCGGGCACCTGTAATCCCAGCTACCACAGAGGCTGAGGCATGCGAACTGCTTGAACCTGGGAGGCAGAGGTTGCAGTGAGTCACACCACTGTACTCCAGCCTGGACGACAGAGCAAGATTCTGTCTCAAATTCTGCGCCCCCCCCCAAAAAAAAGAAAGAAAGAAAAGAAACTTCAGATATAAACACTGTGCAGCATCTTGAAAATAATTTGTCACCGTGGAATTTTTTTCCTTCTAAAAATTTTCCTGTCAGTTTGACATTTACTACTGTTTCTCTCACAAAAGCACAATGTAAAAAATTTTGGAGTGAGGGACCTGTTGGATATAATGTTCACTATTTGGATAAAGGGTACACTAGAAGCCCAATTCCCTGACTCTGCAATATACCCAGTAACAAACATGCACATGTACCCCAAAATATAAAATAAAATTAAAAGTTGAGGAACTGAAGCTACAACAAATTGTTTTATTTTGAAATACATGCCATGAATGTAACTTCATTCTATAGAAACACATAACCTACCATGGATATAGCGAAAAGAAATGGGCTTCTGTTGCAATATAAAGAATTTGAACTTAATATTCCTTAAAGGAAAAATAATATTGTCAATAAAAACTTTAAAGGGACCAGAATGGTGGCTCACTCCTATAATCCCAGTTCTTTGGGAGGCCAACATGGGAGGATCACTCGAGCTCAGGAGTTTGAGACTAGCCTAGGCAACACAGAGAGATCCCCCATCTCTACAAAAAATAAGAAAATTAGCCACATGTGATGGCGTGCATCTGTAGTTCCAGCTACTTGGGAGGCTGAGGTGAGAGGATCCCTTGAACCTGGGAGTTCGAGGCTGCACTGAGCCTGGATGATGCCACTGCAACCCAGCCTGGGCAACAGAATGAGATCTTATCTCAAAAAAGAAAAAAGAAAGAAAAAAAAAAAGACTTTAAAGGTAGAACAAGGACTCAAAATCTTCTCCGCAGGTTTAAAAAGAAAAAAGTTTTTCAAATGTCTAAAATGGCTTAGACTTGGCCTAACATTTGGCAATGAGGCAGAATCAGTTCAAAGGTCAGTCTGACCCAGAGGATTCAAATCCCATTCATGGGTCACACAAACAAAACATTAGCAAACTGCATCCTTCTGCTCTGCAGCTATCCAGTCCCAGCTTTAGTACTTGCCAACCTTACTCTGGAAATTACCCTAACTGTTAATTAATATGTCAATTATGGAGAATTATTCCTTCCAACTACTGAAACTTTTGCTTCTCAACAGCATTCTGCAGTCCTTTAATTTTGTCTTTCTAACATTACCAGAGAGGAAAAATATTAATATTCTGTGGTGCAATCAATATCTTCTCTATTAACAATACCCTGTTCCACACTGTTCTAGACAAACATGGATTCTACCCTGAATTTCAGAAACCACTAGGAAAATAACAGATAACAGAGAAATTAGAGCTCTTAGGTTTAACTTAGAGCCAAAATCAAAAGAGAAGAGACAATTCAGAGAGAGGAAGGCAGAAGCTGAGAGGGTCGTAGTGTAGAACACTTACTTTCAGGAACACAGTGTCCCTTAGATTTCTGGTGAGTTGCCCAGAGCCTCTTCAGTTTCAATCCAAATGACAATGCTTCTCTGAGTCCTCCTCAAGTAATGTTTCCACCACTAAAAATTGGATCTACAAGAGCTCGGATGTACCGGTTAAAAAAAAAAAAAATGTCAGGGGCCCCCAGGTGGGCCTCAAGCCTCTTTTAAACTAGGCCCACTTCTCTGTCCTGGGCCAACTCCCCTGTGTACTATATTCCTTCTTCTTCCAGGTGCCAGGTATTCAGCCTGTTTCTTCTCTTCTGAGCTGCCACCACCTACTCTATTTCTCAGGGTTCCTCTAACCCCAAGACTGGCTGTGGAGTAGGACACCAGCTTCCCCCCTTCCTTGCTGTCCCTGCAAATAAACATATAGGCTCTTCTAGTTTCAGTATTTTTCTAATAGCTACAAGAAAATAGAGAGGGAACAACAAAAAGCAATAATATATAGTACCAGAGATCAAGATTATAATAATTGTCTCCACTTTAATGTTCCTGCCCCAAAAAAACAAATTTTCTAAATATTGCTTACTGAGCATTTTAAAAAGCACAAAGTACTAACACGGATATACAAATACACTCGAAACCAACTCCAACCTTACACAGCCATTAAGATACTCTGCTTTTCAAAATACTTAAATCACAATTCACGGGTCCAAAAATAGTAACCACAATCATTTTAGCAAATACTTTTTTTCTTTTTGGAATGTTCTGTTGTAATCCCTTAAATTTAGCGTTATGTCTAAAAGTTGGCTTTCTGAGCATAAAAAATGTTCAAAATATTTTATCCACTGTAAATGAGAATTAATAAATGGGTCCAAAATTAGTAACCACAATCATTTTAGTATATACGTTTTTCTTTTTGGAATGTTTTGTTGTAATCCCTTAAATTTAGACTATGTTTGAAAGTTTGCTTTTTGAATATGAAAAATGAACAAAATATTTTATCCATTGTGGGAATATACAAAAAGCATATAATATTTACAAAAAACAACCATGTCCAAACCAGCGAGCTTCACTGAGAAAATTTTCAAATAAGTTATTGTCAACCATTCCTGTCTCTACATTTCAAACTTAATAAAATTCTGTAAAGTGTTTTTAAAAAAAATCAAGATCTCATTTTTTAGAAATCTAACGTCTACTGAATATTTGCATATGTCAATATTATATATGCCCTCTTTTTTAAAGCAACAGTAAGACAGATTAGTATGCTTATTGTTATAGTTTAGTTTCTAATGAACTTTGTAACATCAAAATATATATCTTCTCTACATACTAAGTAATAAATCACAGGATTATATTTAATTCAAAGGGTACCTTCCTATAAAAATCAAGGAGCTCGATAACGAAGTGCTGACAGATTAAGAATGCCAGACTGAATTTCCTGGATGATTTTCTTTATCCAGTTAATTCAAAGTCGTTTTTTAAAAGACAGAGTTATTATACTGCAAGCTTACAATAAATAAAGTCTGAAAATAGGCAGAGATCTTTTCATCTCATTTGTCTAAGAGACTGCCATTTAATCAAACTAAAGATATGCAGGTACTTTCGGTAAAAATCTGTTCCTGTGACTGGGCTCATCTCCAACTACTTATTTATAAAATATTACAGAACTGGAATAAAAACACTAAATAAAACCTTGATCTGACCCTTCCAGAAGTCCATATAGAAAAGAAGTTTAATATATTGTGTATTCTGCAATCAGATACTTTTCTTTTTTTAGGAACGAAATTAAATTACATCCTTTGCTCCTAAAGAGGATTTTATGGGTTTTCCTTGATCCCTACACACTAACACAACAATGCAGCCAACATTTTTATACCCAGAGTGGGGAGAGGGACATTACACCCGGCGATACGAATTAAATCGCAGTAGCTAATGCCTCCCATAAATAATTTATTCTCTCTTGGAAGCAAAAAACCGTACAGCCTCTTCAACTACCCCTCACCGCAAACCATCGCCTGGGTTGCGATCAATGTGACCCAGTTCCTATCGCCACAGTCACCTCCGTCTCGCCTCCTCCCGCCGGGTCCGCGAATGTCATGGGAGGGGGCGGTAGCCGCAGGGACGTCCCCTGGTCGTCACCCCACCGGCTGGCGGCGCGCGGGGCAGGCCTGGGACTCACCGGGTGGAGGTGCCCTTCCGCACATCGCACATCATGCACTTGAAGGCCTCGGCACTGTTCCGGAAGGTGCAGACGCTACAGTCCCAGTAACCCTCATCCGAGGACGGCTTCGGCTGCCGCTTCGGCCTGCAGGACACAACCCGGACACGACGCG
>NW_012114600.1:5322566-5333362 GCF_000951035.1 Colobus angolensis palliatus | reverse complement strand
GAGCGAGGCAGCCACCCGAAGCCCTGCACGAGGGCCCTGCCGCCCGCACAGTCCGGGCCCCGGGGCCCGAGCGCTGTTACCTGGTGGGGCTCTTCTTGTCTCCCATGGCTTGGGTATCAACGCACGCCCAGAGTCGCCGCCGCAGCCGCTCTGTTTGTCAATAAGGAGGATAATAAGCCGGGCGGAAGCGGGCGGGGGAGGACGGAGGGAGGGGGCGGGGAAGGCCGCACCGCCGCGCTCGGGAACCGCCGCCTGATCCCAAGCAGCCTCCAGCTGTCGGGGAAACTCCTGCCTGGGCGCACGTGACCCGCGCCCGCCAACCAGCGGCCGCGCCGGAGACTTCAAACGCGGCCAGCGCGGCCCCAGCACCCGCTGCGAGATCGCCGGCGGGCGGTGCGGAGGTGGCCGCAGCGGCCTCGGGAGCCGGCGCCGCCTCGGTACCCACGGCTGCCAGGGACTGCTGCGCGCTCCAGAGCCCCTCTGAGGAGGAAAACGTCTGTCCTACCGACTGGCTTGGGATGCTCAGTCTTCCCGTGCGAAGCCTGGTCCAAGGTGGGACCGGCCGGCGTTCGGAGACCTGTCCAGGTCTGGACAGAAGTGCCAGCCCGGGGTCTCCAGGTAGACCGACTTTCCTGGCCTCCGCCGTCCTTAACTACTCAGTCCCCGCCTGCAGGACACCGGGGAAGGCGGGAACTAACACGCAGCGCCATTGCTAGATGCCTTAAAGCACTACACAGATGCTCTAACAAGTAGGGCTTGTCACCCCTAACTTACAGGAATCGAAATCAAGACTCAAGAGAGGTTAGGTGACTTCCTCTGGGCTACATAATTAGAAAATGACAAAGCTAGTAGTCTAACTCTGCTTTAATTCCAAAGGCGCCCTTTTGGCCTCTCAGGCCTCTGCAGTAGCTGCTTTTGAAAGAAACCCAATACATACTCATAAGGCCTTTTTAAATGTAAGGAGTTTGCATGTGCCCTCAACGCTGTCTGCTAACAAAAGAACACCTTCCCAGGTCTCTTTACCTCAATATACTAAATAAAGGTCCTCATACTCCAGACTCCAGCAACAGCCATCAAACTGGTCTCTGAAGCTCCACTTCCACCTCCCCAATCTATTCAGTAATCCACAACTAGATGAATAATAAAATGCTGTTAATATTATGCCACCACTCAGATCAAGAACCACTAACGACTCCCACACTCGTTAGCCTGGCATTTAAAGGCTTCACACATTTACCCTACCTCTGCATCCGTCTCCCATGAGAAAAGCTGCCTCCTGACAATGCACATGGGCTACTTCTGCATAAACTAGATCCCTCTTTAACTGTGCTGTTTCTGTCCATCTTTCTAGGTTTACATCAATTCTGAATTCATGTAAAATGATAATTTCATAGCTAAACTACAAAGGAAATGGTACAGTCAGAAGTCCAGGGTTCTCAGCCTGCTTCCCCTGTTTCTTAGCTGATACATCTTGAAAGTATTGCTTAATTTCTGTAATTCTGTTTTCATCTTCTGAATGGCATCTATATGAGATTGTTGTGCGATTAATAATAAAATAACATTTTTTGGCCAGGCGCAGTGGCTCACGTGTGTAATCTCAGCACTTTGGGAGGCCGAGGTGGGCGGATCACCTGAGATCAGGAGTTCCAGACCAGCCTGGCCAACTTGGCGAAATCCGGTCTCTACTAAAAAATATACAAAAATTAGCCTGGCGTGGTGGCGGGTGCCTGTAATCTCAACTACTCGGGAGGCTGAGGCAGAGAGAATTGCTTGAACCCGGGAGTCGGAGGGTGCAGTGAGCCAAGATGGTGCCACTGCACTCTAGCCTGGGTGACAGAGCGAGACTCCTCCTCTAAATAAATAAATAATATTTTTTTTTAGCACTATGTGCCAGGCACTTTGTAAATCCCTGTACGTAGATACGTAATTTTAAAGGACTCAAAGTACTATGCACATGGCCTCATCGACTGCAGATGCTCTTCGATTTAGAATGGTGATACTTCCCAATAAATCCATCTTAAATAAAAAATATTGTAAATCGAAAATGCATTTGGTACACCGATAAACCCATCGTAAAGTAGAAAAATCGTAAGTCAAGCCATTGTAAATCCATAGTCTAGCCCTTCATTTTAAAGACAAGGAAGTTAGGGCCCAGGTTAAATGGTTTTTCTTTAATGAATAGGCCAGGGTTAGAGCTCAGGTATCCTGAGAAGAATGTCTTTCACCGAGCCTTCTTTCTGATTAACCAAATCACTCCATTTACATAGCAGTCTCTAAACTCATTGTACTATCTGTACTTTTTGAAAATGTAGCTTCTCATGATTCAGACCCGAATTCGGAAACCAGGAACCATGAGGAGTATGATTGAGGAACGTATACAAGAGAACGAGATTTGAGGCCTAGTCTTTAACCTCTCAGTAATGCAGTGGGTAAACTCAGCTAAATCACTTCCTTTTTTTATATGTAAAATAGAGGAGTTAAAACTACTGTCACAACTAAGGTCTCTTACAAGTCTAAGGCATTGTGATGTTTTTAAATGCCTCAACTGGATGGATCCTCAAAGAGACTGATAAGAACTACTCCACTTGCAAAAGTGATGGCAACAATGTATTTTTAAATAAAAAGAAAACTAAATTAAGCACTCTAAAAATCCCCCATGCTGCAAATCACCATTTCACTAGATTGTAACCTCTGTCACTAAAAAGTAAGCCACACCTCTAAATCATGAACAAAAGGGACAAGAACTTTTATTGTCTTTATTGCTGCATCTCCAGCCTCTAGAACAGTGTGACACATAGTGGGCACTCAATAAATATTCTGAGAATAAATACATCCACTTATAGCCAGGTTAGCAGGCCCCTGTATTCCCAGCTACTTGGGAGGCTGAGGCAGGAAAACAACTTGGGCCCAGAGTTTGAGACCAGCCTGAGCAACATAGCAAGACCCTGTTTCTAAAATAAATAATCAATACGTTCACTTGTGTTACAATTCTTGAATGAGATATTTTCTTTCATATTGGGATTTACAAACTGTTAGGCATATTGCTTGCAGTGGATGGTCAATAAATGCCAGAATTAACATTTATCCTTCAAAATGAACTTTACAACTCCACACATCCTTGTCGATGAACAAGGAACCTAGTTTATGTGGAGCACAGAATCACATGCCCTTGCACTATACCAACTGCCTCCCATTTATTGGTGTTTCTCTTAAAAAAAAAAAAAAAACTGCCACTACTAGGCTTACATGGAGACAGTAGTACAAGAGCTATTCCTGCCATTTCACCACAAAAAACCACACCTTTCCTAAAGTGTTTCCCTACTAGCTGTAAGAGTGGCTATTGTGGAGAATAAAGATTTTATTACTCGAGTGACCTAGGTTCTTATGCAATCAGGTGTCTTTTCAATACATTAACAGAATTCAGTACTTTAGAAATGTAATTTATTAGGGTCACTTGTAAAGTGACAAACACTAACAATCGTTTTAACAATTTAACAATAAAGTGTTGAAGTTTTCTGATTATTTACTTTTTTGTTGTTGTTTGTTTGTTTTTGTGTGTGAGCCAGTCTCACTCTACTGCCTGCGCTGTAGTACAGTGGTGCCATCATAGGTCACTACAGCCTTGAACTTCTGGGCTCCAGCGATTCTCCTGCCTCAGCCTCCCAAAGTGCTGGGATTCCAGGCATGAACCACTGTACCTGTCCTTACCTTAATTTTTAAAAGGTAAATGAGGGCAGATGCAGTGGCTCATGCCTGTAATCCCCATACTTTGGGAGGCTGAGGTGGGTGAATATATTGAGCTCAGGAGTTGAACACCAGCCTGGGCCATATGGGGAAACCCTGTCTCTACAAAAAATACAAAAATTAGCTGGGTGTGGTGGCCTGCACCTGTAGTCCCAAATATTCAGGAGGCTGAGGTGGGAGGATCGCTTGAATCCAGGAAGCAGAGGTTGCAGTGAGCCAAGATCACACCACTGCACTCTACCCTCGGTGACAGAATGAAGCTCTGTCAAAAAAAAAAAAAAAAAAAAAAGGTAAAGCAATCTTTATTTTCCCCAGTTACTGAGGAAGCTGAGAGCTGAGGCAGGGAGGCTCACTTGAACCCAGGAGCTGTGGGCTGTAGTGTACTAATCTATTCGGGTGTCCGCACTAAGTTCACCATCAATATAATGACTCCCCAAGAGTGAGGGGCCACCAGGTTGCCTAAGGAGGGGTGAACTGGCCCAAGTCAGAAACTGAGCAGGTCAAAACTCCTGTGCAGAGCCAGGTGCAGTGGCTCACACCTGTAATCCCAGCACTTTGGGAGGCTGAGGTGGGTGGATCACCTGAGGTCAGGAGTTCGAGACCAGCCTGGTCAACATGGTGAAACCCCATCTCTACTAAAAAATACAAAAATTAGCCAGGCATGGTGGTACATGCCTGTAATCCCAGCTACTTGGGAGTCTGGGGCAGGGAGAATTGCTTGAACCTGGGAGGCAGAGGTTGCAGTGAGCTGAGATTGCGCCACTGCACTCTAGCCTGGAGGACAGAGTGAGACTCCATCGCAAAAACAAAAACAAAAAACTCCCATGCTGATCAGCTGTGGGATCATGCCTGTGAATAGACACTGCACTCCAGCGTAGGCAACATGGCAGGGACTATGTCTCTATAAAATAAATAAATTGAAATTAAAGTAATCCCTAGGCCATTGATATAATAATATCCGTTCCCATTCCAATATACTTCCCAGGAGAGACTGGAGTAGATACTGAAATTGTGCATGTGATTCTGTGCACAGGTGAACAGTAATCTGTTCTCTCTGGAGAATAAATAAAAAGATTGAGAGTCTTTCTTAGATCAAGAGACTGACAGTGGGCCAGGTACAGTGGTTCACACCTATAATCCCAGCACTTTCAGAGGCCAAGGCAGGAGGGTCTCTTGAGCTCAGGAGTTCAACACCAGCCTGGGCAACATAGCGAAACTTCGTTTCTACTAAAAATAAAAATAAAAAAAAAAAAATTAGCCTGGTGTGGTGGTGCGCGTCCGTAGTCCCAGCTACTTGGGAGGGTCATTTGAGCCCAGAAGATCGAGGCTGCAGTGAGCTATGATAGTGCCACTGCACTGCAGCCTGGGCAACAGAGTGAGACCTTGTCTCAGAAAATTAAAAATTAAAAAAAGGAGACAGCAGGATCTCAGAGGCCCTAGATCTTCTGGTTAGTCTTGAGTGTATTAGCCAAACATAATAACAGCAATAAAAACTATGTATTGATGTTGTATACAGTTATTAGGCAACAGGAGCTAATACCTGAAATGAGAAGTACCCTCTTGTTTATTAACTGGAATTTGAGAGAAAATGGGGTACCTAAGGGAGAAATGAGCTATAAACCTTCCCTGAGAGCAAGAGCTCAAAGTATAATAGTAAGCTACAATGGTAAAACCAATCATATTTTGAAAGATGGATTTGTGTGGTTTTTGTTTGGTTGACTGGTATCTAATTTTGTTAGTTATAAAAGTTATATGTCACCAGTTGTGCAGTATTTGTTTTCTAGAGTGCCATACCAAAGTACTGCAGACTAGGTGGTATAAACAACAGAAATATATTTGCTCACAGTTCTGAAACTTAGAAGTCTGCAGTCAGGATGTCAGCAGGCGGCCAGGCGCAGTGGTTCACGCCTGAAATCCCAGCACTTTGGGAGGCCGAGGCTGGCAGATCACGAGGTCAGACGATCGAGACCATTCTGGCTAACACGGTGAAACCCCGTCTCTACTAAAAATACAAAAAAATTAGCCAGGCGCGGTGGCAGGCACCTGTGGTCCCAGCTACTTGGGAGGCTGAGGCAGGAGAATGGCATGAACTTAGGAGGCAGAACTTGCAGTGAGCTGAGATCACACCACTGTACTCCAGCCTGGGCGACAGAGCGAGATTCCATCCAAAAAAAAAAAAAAAGAAAAAAACAGATGTCAGCACAGCAGGGTGATTTCTTCTGAGGCCTCACTCCTTGGCTTGTAGATGACCTGCTCTGTCTCGAGTGGTCTTCTCTCTGTGTGTCTGTGTCCTAACCTCCCCTCCTTATAAGGATACTAGTAATTGGATTAGGGCTATCCTAATGACCACATTTTAATTTAATCACATCTTTAAAGACTCTTTAAAGACTCCAAACACAGTCACATTCTAAGATGCTGGGGGGTTAGGACATAAACATGCGAATTTTGGGGGAGGGAAAGACATGATTCAGCCCATAATACTAGTGTCAAGTTCAGCAAATATATATATATACATATGTAAATTAACATATCCAGTGCCTTGTTATAACACTCCTGGTACAGGTTCGCAATCCTTATCCGAAACCCTTAAAGCTGGATGTGTTTTATAAGTAAGGCATTTGGGAATTTTCAAAAGGAGTTGACACAAATAATACATAATTACCTAACACTTTGAGTGGGTTCTGAGATAGTACCTCTTAATCAAACACACTAATATTTCTGAAAAACATAAATATTCATACTAAGTGGGAAAATTAATGTCTGTAAATCATCTCGCGTCAGTTCTACTCAGGTTTTGCTGCTAAATGATAAAAGGTAAAATATAAAAAGCTTTCAATTTTCAGTGCTTCTTGGATTATGGGATTGTGGACAAAGGATTATGGATCTGTAAAAATTTGAGTAAGAATTAAGATTACAAAAATTAAGATTTAAAATATCCACATTATTTGACCCAGTAATTCTGTTTTGACAAATATATCCTAAGGAGACAACCTGAAATACATAAAAAGTTTTTCCACAGAAATAGCCATGAAATTATTTTAATGTACGTTTAAAACAACCTGCATGGTCATCTGAAGAGAAATAGTTAAATAAAGTATGATCTAACCAAAGAACTGGATTTTAAGAAGTCATTAAAAACAATGTTGGTGAATAATTTGTAACAAGAGGCAATGCCTCCGTTGTAATGTTAAGTGAAAAAGGCAGAATCTAAAATTGAATAAGTATATAAAAAGCATAGAAAACAGATTATAAGGAGACATACCTAAATATTAATGGTGACTTGTTAGTCTCTCAATTTCTTTTTTCTTTTCTTTTCTTTTTTTTTTCCTTTAAGACAGAGAGTTTTGCTCTTGTCGCCCAGGCTGGAGTGCAATGTTGTGATCTCTGCTCACTGCAACCTCCACCTCCTGAGTTCAAGCAATTCTCCTGCCTCAGCCTCCTGAGTAGCTGGGATTACAGGCGCCTGCCATCAGGCCGGGTTAATTTTTTGTATTTTTAGTAGAGATGGGGTTTCACCATGTTGGTCAAGCTGGTCTTGAACTTCTGATCTCAGGTGATCCACCCACCTCGGTCTCCCAAAGTGCTGGGATTACAGGCATGAGCCACCGCGCCTAGCCTTTTTTTTTTTTTTTTTTTTTAATTGAGACAGGGTCTTGCTCGGCTGGACTGCAGTGCCGCAATCATGTCTCACTGCAGCCTTAAGTTCTCAGGCTCCACCAGTCCTCCCACCTCAGCCTCCCACGTAGCTGGGACCATAGGTGCACGCCACTACTCCTGGCTAATTTTTGTATTTTTGGTAAAGACGGGGTTTCACCATGTTTCCCAGGATGGTCTCAAACTTCTAAGCCCAAGTGATCCACTCACCTGAGCCTCCCAAAATGCTAGGATGTACATGCATGAGCCACTATGCCTGGCCCAGTCTCTCAACTTCATTTCAGCACAGTATTGCCTGTTTTTCAGTTTGCCTCTAGCCTTTTGTTCCTTCCTTGCTCTCAATTCTCTCCCCCTATATTGTACCCTTCCCCTCATTTTTACTCCCCTTTCTAATTGGTCTCTATGGTATCCCATGGTCTCACCTTAACTAATGGCACCACCAACCAGCACTCCATTTCTCCTGCATTTCCTCTTTACTCCAAACTAGCCCAACACTAGATTCAAAGTAGCCTCTCGTTTCTACACATTGACTCATCCACCTTTCCCAAATCCAGGAAGTAGTGTGATGGGAACATAAGATTCGTTAATGAAGGACAACCTTGAATAGGGAGCTGGGAGTCATTGTTTCAAGACTTTATCCCACCCCTCTGAAAGGGGAGCACTGTGGCCCACTGGTGCTGGTGTCTCTGACAAGGTCTTATTCAGCTGGTTCTGCAAATACCAGGAAAACGGCAAAGTGGATTCTGCTTCTGCCAAAGAAAGGAACTGCTGCTGCTGGAATGATGCTTGGAGGAGCAGGGAGAGGACTAGATGCCAACAAAAAGCCAACAAGAAGCAAACAGAAGAAAAGCAAGTGCCGCGGACAGTGGCTCACACCTGTAATCCTAGCACTGTGGGAGACCAAGGAGGGTGGATCACCTGAGGTCACGAGTTCAAGACCAATCTGGCCAACATGGTGAAACCCCGTCTCTACTAAAATACAAAAATTAGCCAGGCATGATGGCGAGTGCCTGTAATCCCAGCTACTCAGGAGGCTGAGATAGGAGAATCACTTGAACCCAGGAGATGGTGGTTGCAGTGAGCCGAGATCTCACCACTGCACTCCAGCCTGGAAGGCTGAGCGAGACTCCGTCTCAAAAAAAAAAAAAAAAAAAGCAAGTCCCTTCTTTCTCCAGCTGTGCAGCCTCCTGCTGGTACCCCTTGGCTGAGCCAGATGGAGCAAGAGAACAAAGTGAAAATGGGGTCCCAGAGTATAGCTGAGTACTAGCTCCCATCACAAAGCCCAGTGTAGCGTGGAGGGTGGGGTGGGGCTGACAGACGATGACCTCTTTGACCACTCAGCATCACACAAACTTTTCTACACATATTTAAACTTCTATACAATGAGACATTTCTACCATTCCCCTAGATGCAACTATCCCATATACAAAGACATTCTCATCCACCCCTAAAATGAGGAGACACTATGCCCCAACAGTCATTATATCCACACTAATGGATATAATCACACCATCCATCTCCACACTATTTTAATAACTCCTTAAATTCAGTCACAGTCTTAACTGGTTTTCTGTTACTGAAATACTAAATGTTATAGTTTAACCTCCAACAAAACTTATATTAAGTAATAAAAGGAGGAAGAGGAAGAATAAAATAGTCCATACTTACAAATGCACACACATACATGCACACACATAAGCAATGAAGAAAATATATGTAGCTGCTACGTCCTCCTTTCTGTAACTAGTCATGGGACCACAGTTGTTAGTTATAACTGCGTCCCACTAACCATTCCCTCTTACCTTTTACTTCAGTCAAGCCCTTAGCAACACTGAGTTCTTTGCCTGATGAGGTGACCCAAGCCTTCATTCCTGAAGTGTCTAAATGCTCAGTAGTCCTGACTTGGTTTGGTTACTGAAGTCTCCATGAACTTTTACTATTGGACATTGAAGTACTAAGAGGTACTCTGAAGAATACCCTAGGCTGAAGACATAGTGATTTATTTTTCCCTTCAGTTTTTATTTTAAGTTCCAGGGTACAGGTTCAGGATATGCAGGTTTGCTACATAAGTAAAGTATGCCATGGTGGTTTCCTGCTCAGATCACCTTGGTATTAAGTCCAGCATCTATTTGTTACTGTTCCTGATGCTCTCCTGCCCAGTAATTCCCACTCCAACAGGCCCCAGTATGTGTTGGTCCCCTCCATGTGTCCATGTGTTGTTATTGTTCAGCTCCCGCTTATAAGTGAGAACATATATGTTTGATTTTCTGTTCCTGCATTAGTTTGTTGATGATAACAGCTTCTAGAGCCAACCATGCCCCTGCAAAGGATATGATCTCGCACCTTTTTATGACTCATAGTATTCCATGCTGTATATGTACCACATATTCTTTCTCCAGTCTATAATTGATGGACATTTGGATTGATTCCATTTCTTTGCTATTGTGAATAGTGCTGTCATGAACATAAGCGTGCATGTATCTTTATAATATAATGATTTATATGCCTTTATGTATATACCCAGTAATAGGATGGCTGGATCAAATGATATTTCTGCCTCTAGATCTTTGAGAAATTGCCACACTGCCTTCTGCAGTGGTTAAACTAATTTACACTCCCACCAACAGTGTAAAAGCATTCCTACATCTCCACAACCTCACCAGCATCTGTTGTTTCTGGACTTTTTAATAATTGCCATTCTGAATGGCATGAAATGGTATCTCATTGTGAGTTTGGTTTGCGTTTCTCTGACATAGTCATTTTTATCCTTGCAGTGTATCAGTAACCCAATTTTGCCTTGAATCTGGTTCAGTCTCCCCATCCAATAAAGCAACGTTCTTACTTATCTTTAGTTGGATGGCACGAGGAGTACTCAATATCCAAGTGGCAATTTCATCATCCAGTTCAATAGAACCATTGTTGTGGCCTTTCATGAAAGCATTTCTACTCTGGGAATCAAGACCTCCAGGTTAGTAGAGTGCAATGCTATGGGGATGGAAAGCAAAATTTCTGCAAGTAGGCATAATAGTCAGAACACCCACTCCCATTTCCATCTCTCTCTCTTTTTTTCATACTTTAAATTCTAGGGTACATGTGCGTAACGTGCAGGTTTGTTACATGGGTATACATGCACCATGTTGATTTGCTGCACCCATCAACTCATCATTTACATTAGGTGTTTATCCTAATGCTATCCCTCCCACAGCCCCCCACCCCTCTACAGGCCCTGGTGTGTGATGTTCCTCTCCCTGTGTCCATGTGTTCTCATTGTTCAACTTCCATTTATGAGTGAGAACATGTGGTGTTTGGTTTTCTGTCCTTGTGATAGTTTGCTGAGAATGATGGTTTCCAGCTTCATCCATGTCCCTGCAAAGAACATGACCTCATTCTTTTTTATG
>NW_012114600.1:5301380-5320861 GCF_000951035.1 Colobus angolensis palliatus | reverse complement strand
TTTGGGCTGAGACAATGGGGTTTTCTAAATATACAATCATGTCATCTGCAAACAGAGACAATTTTACTTCCTCTTTTCCTAATTGAATACCCTTTATTTCTTTCTCTTGCCTGATTTCCCTGGCCAGATCTTCCAATACTATGTTGAATAGGAGTGGTAAGAGAGGGCATCCTTGTCTTGTGCCAATTTTCAAAGGAATGCTTCCAGTTTTTGTCCATTCAGTATGATATTGGCTGTGGGTCTGTCATAAATAGCTCTTATTATTTTGAGATACGTTCCATCAATACCTAGTTTATTGAGAGTTTTTAGCATGAAGGGCTGTTGAATTTTGTCAAGGGCCTTTTCTGCATCTATTGAGATAATCATGTGGTTTTTGTCGTTGGTTCTGTTTATGTGATGGATTATGTTTACTGATTTGTGTATGTTGAACCAGCCTTGCATCCCGGGGATGAAGCCCACTTGATCATGGTGGATAAACTTTTTGATGTGCTGCTGGATTCAGTTTGCCAGTATTTTGTTGAGGATTTTTGCATTGATGTTCATCAGGGATATTGGCCTAAAATTCTCTTTTTTTGTTGTGTCTCTGCCAGGCTATGGTATCAGGATGATGCTGGCCTCATAAAATGAGTTAGGGAGGATTCCTCTTTTTTCTATTGATTGTAATAGTTTCAGAAGGAATGGTACCAGCTCCTCTTTGTACCTCTGGTAGAATTCGGCTGTGAATCTGTCTTGTCCTGGACTTTTTTGGTTGGTAGGCTATTAAATATTGTCTCAATTTCAGAACCTGTTACTGGTCTACTCAGAGATTCAATTTCTTCCTGGTTTAGTTTTGGGAGGGTGTATGTGTCCAGGAATTTATCCATTTCTTCTAGATTTTCTAGTTTATTTGCATAGAGTTTTTAATAGTATTCTCTGATGGTAGTGTGTTTCTGTGGGATCGGTGGTGATATCCCTTCTATTATTTTTTATTGCATCTTTTGATTCTTCTCTCATTTCTTCTTTATTAGTCTTGCTAGCGGTCTATCTATTTTGTTGATTTAAAAAAAAAAAACAGCTCCTGGATTCATTGATTTTTTGACGGGTTTTTTGTGTCTCTATCTCCTTCAGTTCTGCTCTGATCTTAGTTATTTCTTGCCTTCTGCTAGCTTTTGAATTTGTTTGCTCTTACTTCTCTAGTTCTTTTAATCATAATGTTATGGTGTTGATTTTAGATCTTTCCTGCTTCCTCTTGTGGGCATTTAGTGCTATAAATTTCCCTCTACACACTGCATTAAATGTGTCCCAGAGTTTCTAGTACATTGTGTCTTTGTTCTCATTGGTTTCAAAGAACATCTTTATTTCTTCCTTCACTTCGTTATTCACCCAGTAGTCATTCAGGAGCAGGTTGTTCAGTTGCCATATAGTTATGTGGTTTTGAGTGAGTTTCTTAATCCTGAGCTCTAATTTGATTTCACTGTGGTCTGAGAGACAGTTTGTTGTGATTTCTGTTCTTCTGCGTTTGCTGAGGAGTGTTTTACTTCCAATTATGTGGTCAATTTTAAAATAAGTGCAATGTGGTGCTGAGAAGAATGTATATTCCTTTGATTTGTGGTGGAGAGTTCTGTAGATGTCTGTTAGGTCTGCTTGGTCCAGAGCTGAGTTCAAGTTCTGGACATCCTTGTTAACCTTCTGTCTTGTTGATCTGTCTAATATTGACAGTGGGGTGTTAAAGTCTCCTATTATTATTATCTGGGAGTCTAAGTCTCTTTGTAGGTCTCTAAGGACTTGCTTTATGAATCTGGGTGCTCCTGTATTGGGTGCATATATATTTAGGCTAGTTAGCTCTTCTTGTTGAATTAATCCCTTTACCATTATGTAATGGCCTTCTTTGTCTCTTTTGATCTTTGATGGTTTAAGGTCTGTTTTATCAGGGACTAGGATTGCAACCCCTGCTTTTTTTTGTTTCCCATTTGCCTGGTAGATCTTCCTCCATCCCTTTATTTTGAGCCTATGTGTGTCTTTGCACGTGAGATGGGTCTCCTGAATACAGCAGACAGATGGGTCTTGACTCTATCCAATTTGCCAGTCTGTGTCTTTTAATTGGGGCATTTAGCCCATTTACATTTAAGGTTAATATTGTTATGTGTGAATTTGATCCTGTCATTGCGATGTTAGTTGGTTATTTTGCCCATTAATTGATGCAGTTTCTTCATAGCTTCGATGGTCTTTACAATTTGACGTGTTTTTGTAGTGGCTGGTACTGGTTGTTCCTTTCCATGTTTCGTGCTTTCTTCAGGAGTTCTTGTAAGGCAGGACTGGTGGTGACAAAATCTCTCAGCATTTGCTTGTCTGTAAAGGATTTTATTTCTCCTTCAGCTTAGTTTGGCTGGATATGAAATTCCGGGTTGAAAATTCTTTTCTTTAAGAATGTTGAATGTTGTCCCCCACTCTCTTCTGGCTTGTAGGGTTTCTGCCAAGAGATCCACTGTTAGTCTGATAGGCTTCCCTTTGTGGGTAACCTGACCTTTCTCTCTGGCTGCCCTTAACATGTTTTCCTTCATTTCAACCTTGGTGAATCTGACAATTATGTGTCTTGGGGTTCCTCTTCTCGATGAGTATCTTTGTGGTGGTCTCTGTATTTCCTGAATTTGACTGTTGGCCTGCCTTGCTAGGTTGGGGAAGTTCTCCTGGAAAATATCCTGAAGTGTGTTTTCCAACTTGGTTCCATTCTCCCGTCACCTTCAGGAACACCAACCAAACGTAGATTTGGTCTTTTCACATAGTCCCGTATTTCTTGGAGGCTTTGTTTGTTTCTTTTCCCTCTTTTTTTCTCTAATCTTTTCTTCTTGCTTTATTTTATTAATTTGATCTTCAATCACTGATACCCTTTCTTCCACTTCATCAAATCAGGTATTAAAGCTTATGCATGTGTGACAAAGTTTTCGTGCTGTGACTTTCAGCTCCATTAGGTCATTTAAGACCTTCTCTGCACTGTTTATTCTAGTTAGCCATACATGTAACCTTCTTTCAAGGTTTTTAGCTTCCTTGCGATGGGTTAGAGCATGCTCCTTTAGCTCCGAGACATTTGTTATTACCAACCTTCTGATGCCAATACCAACCTACTTCTGTCAATTCATCAAACTCATTCTCCATCCAGTTTTGTTCCTTGCCGGTGAGGAGCTGCGATCCTTTGGAGGAGAAAAGGCACTCTGGCTTTGGGAATTTTCAGCTTTTCTGCTCTGGTTTCTCCCCATCTTTGTGGTTTTATCTTTGGTCTTTGATGTTGGTGATCTACAGATGGGGTTTTGGTGTGGATGTGCTTTTTGTTGATGTTGATGCTGTTCCTTTCTGTTTGTTAGTTTTCCTTCTAACAGTCAGGTCCCTCAGCTGCAGGTCTGTTGGAGTTTGCTGGAGGTCCACTCCAGACCCTGTTTGCCTAGGTATCACCAGTGGAGGCTGCAGAACAGCAAATATTGTTGCCTGATCCTTCTTCTGGAAGCTTCATCCCAGAGGGGAACCTGCCTGTATGAGGTGTCTGTTGGCCCCTACTGGGACGTGTCTCCCAGTCAGGCTACACGGGGGTCAGGGATCCACTTGAGGAGGCAGTCTGTCCATTCTCAGAGCTCAAACACCATGCTGGGAGAACTGCTGCTCTCTTCAGAGCTGTCAGATAGGAACATTTAGGTCTGCTGAAACTGTCTGCTACCTTTTGTTCTAATATGCCCTGCCCACAGAGGTGGAATCTACAGCAAGGCAGTAGGCCTTGCTGAGCTGTGGTGGGCTCCACCCAGTTCGAGCTTTCTGGCCTCCTTGTTTACACTCAGTTGGAAATGCAGAAATCACCTGTCTTCTGCGTCAGTCTTGCTGGGAGCTGCAGACCAGAGCTGTTCCTATTCAGCCATCTTGGAACTTATCTTTTTTTTTTTTTTGAGATGGAGTCTTTCTCTGACACTCAGACTGGTGCACAGTGGCACAATCATGGTTCGCTGCAACCTCTGGCTCCTGGGTTCAAGCCATTCTCCTGCCTCAACCTCCCCAGTAGCTGGGATTACAAGCATGAACCACCATGCCTGGCTAGCTTTTGTATTTTTAGTAGAGACAGGATTTTACCATGTTGCCCAGGGTGGTCTCAAACTCCTGACCTCAAGTGATTTGCCCACCTTGGTCTCCCAAAGTGCTGGGATTACAGGCGTGAGTCACCATGCCCAGCCCCATTTCCATCTCTTGATTCTTGTATTTATTCTGGCTGTGGGACAGCACCACATATTGGTCTCTGATTCAAAACACACACTGGCTGTTGTAAGATAGCATGGCTTTCTTTCAGGACATTGTCTTTAAACCAACTGAGTCTTCGGTAAGCCATTACACTTTTCTACTAGGCCAGATGTTTCTGGGTGAAGGAATACATGGTATGACCTGTAAATTTTATGGGCATAATCCCATCGTTGTATTTCTTTTGCTGTGAAATAATCACAAGCACTGTTGTGCAGAATACAATTAAAATGAATAAGGCATTTCATGAGTCCATGAATAGTGGTGCCAGTATTATAGGCAGGGAAGGCAAGTCCATATTCAGAATAAGTGTCTATTCCAGTGAAAAGATCTCTGTCCACTTCCAGGAGGGAAACAGTCCAATATAATCAACCGACCACCAGGTGGCTGGCTGACTTGTCTCCCCAAGGAAGGGTGCCAAATTAGAGACCCAGTGTTTGTTTGTGCTGTTGGCCAGTTAGTATTGTTAGCAGTAGCAATGTAGCCAGGCTATAAGGTCAGCCTTTGTGAGAACATCATATTGCTGAGCCTATGCAAAGCCTCTATTCTGGACAACATGATCAGTTTGCACATGGGTCCATTGAGAGATCACTAGGGTGACTGGGGAAAGTGGCTGACTGACATCAAGAGAATGAGTCATTTTGTTCATCTGATCATTAAAAGTTTCCTCATCAGATGGTGCCCTTTGGTGAGTATCTACATGGGGCACAAATGTATTCACGTGGAGTGTTTCAACCATCCTGAAAGGTCCATCCATCCACATACCTCTTCCTTAGATCTTCTTCTATCAATCTTCCAATCTTGTCCTCTCTGAGTCCTTGATCTTCCAGCCCAAATGTTAGCAACTGCCCATGAATCAGTGCTGATCCATACTTCTGACCATGATTCAGTCCAGACAAGGTGGACAACCAAACATGTTGCTCTAAATTATGCTCATTAGGAGAATTTCCCTCTACTCCTGCCCTTCAAGGCCACCTCTCATTGGGACCATAATGATGTAACCATCCACCTCTGGTTGGTAACAGCATATCATGTACAACCATTTGTATACCAGGCCTGGGATTTTCCCCTCTCAATCAGTTGTAAGAAACTCCTTATAAAGTAATAGATATGAGTTGAGAGACAAACAGTCGCTGTTGAAGGACTCTTCATGGAATTACCTATTTCCTATTTCTGCATAAGTCTGATATATGCCATTTCCACTTGATGACAGATTGCTGCCATGTGTATCCAACCTTATGGCTTGGTGGTCCAGATAGCACCCATTTCATAAAGGGAAGCTCAGTTAACATTGCCACTTGATGTCTCATAGTTAGGCATTCAGTCTCTACCCAGGGCTAAATAGCCAGACGAGGGCTGTTTCTGAAAAGCTCAAATAATTATTTGCAGAAAAGGGCATGGATTTTGTCCGAAGCCATAGAGGTCTATATGATGATTTTCCTTTGGTACAAAGGGTATCGGCTTACTATATAATAGAGTTAGAATTTTATATGTAGCCCCACTTCAGTATTCAATATCACCACTCCCAGGGGTAATTTTTGTTTTCTTGTTAGAAAACTTTTGTTTAAAATATGTTGTTTTGGGCCAGGAGCAGTGGCTCACGGCTGAAATCCCAGCACTTTGGGAGGCCAAAGCAGATCATGAGGTCAGGAGTTCGAGACCAGCCTGGCCAACATGGTGAAACCCTGTTTCTACTAAAAATGCAAAATTTAACTGGGCATAGCAGCAGGAGCCTGTAATCCCAGCTACTTGGGAGGCTGAGGCAGAAGAATTATTTGAACCTTGAAGGCGGAAGTTGCAGTGAGCTGAGATCGTACCACTGCACTCCAGCCTGGGCAACATGAGCAGAACTCTGTCTCAAAAAAAAAAAAAGTGCTATTTTAGTCAGGCACAGTGGCTCACGCCTGTAATCCCAGCACTTTGGGAGGCCAAAGCAAGTGGATCACCTGAGGTTAGGAGTTTGAGACCAGCCTGGCCAACATGGTGAGACCCCATCTCTACTAAAAATACAAAAGTTAGCTGGGCGTACTGGCGTGTGCCTGTAATCCCATCTACTCGGGAGGCTGAAGCAGGAGAATTACTTGAACCCGGGAGGCGGAGGTTGCAGTGAGCTGAGATGCACCACTGCACTCCAGCCTGGGCAACAGAGAGAGACTCCATCTCAAAAAAATAAAATAAAATAAAAATGTTATTTTAATCTTCTGATCTTCCTCAAAATTCCACTCCGATTTCTATTGGCCTTACTATTTTATGTCAACTTTTCCTTCACTTTCCTTCTCCTATTGTGTTTTTTCTTGTATTTTCCTCCTTTTGTTTCTGTGGCTATTGCCTTTTCCATCGACCTTTTCCAAGTTTTTCTCATTTCTGTTAATTTTCTATTTGACACACTTAATTTCTGCTCCTTAGTCTTCCTATTCTTTCTTGCCTCCACTTTTGTCTGTCTGCATTTTTTAATCAATTACATTTTATTTCTACTAGTTCTTACTAGTGCCATTTAAAGAATCTAACACATGCCCCTGAGATAAGATTTTTTATTTATCCTTGTAGAGCTTAAAGGATTCCAGTGGAAAAGATACCAGTGGAAAAACTTATTCAGTACACGTGAATATTTAATATAGTGTGGTTGAATTAGTTGTTGAGAAGGTCGAAGTTTGATATTTCTAAAAATCAGAGAGAGTCCCCAAAGGCAAAATTCTTATTTCTGTATGGTCATAGTGCATCACTAACCCCGAGCACCCTTGCAAATCTGCATCTTTAGATATTAAAAAGGGAAAGCAACTCTATATGCATACCCTACAGCCAGGTATGTTAATGTGTTGTATTTATTATATAACACAGCTTTTTAATAAACTCCACAGTTGTAAAGATTTCATCTCTGATCATATATTAAGCAGTTTTATAAGCTTCCAGTTCAAAATATAGATATTGTAGTTACACTTAGAACACCCTCTAGTAAAGTCAAACATATTTTAAACATTCTTACATGAAGATGTTTGACCCAGAAAAGTCTACTGTAACATATCTGAAAAATTTTTAAGCACCTAAAATTTCTCTACCAATAGCACAAACACAGTTGTAATATCAAATTTCTCAGTAGTGAAAATAATATTTTCCTGAGACACAATCTTGGAGAGTGATATTTAAGGAGAAAGTTCAATCTGTGGTCATATACATCTTCACAAGAAAATAATTGAACTAACATTGGCTTTTGCAGTAATGTAAATAAAACTCCAGTGATTCCTGAAAGATTTATTGTAATAAACACGTTGCCATTTGAATAATACATTTCATTAGCAAATTATATTCTAGAAGCAAACTCATCTTATCATATAAGTAATATAATTAAGATATTTTACATGTTATATGTTACTTAACATTTCTTTTAAAATTTTTTTTTTTATTTTTTGTAGAGATGGAGTCTTGAATTCCTGCACTGAAGCGACCCTCCTCTCTCAGCCTCCTGAAGAGTTGAGATTACAGGCATGAGCAACCACACCTGGCCTTACTTAACATTAATTAGATTAAACATATATATATATATACTTTTTTTTTGAGACAGAGTCTTTCTCTGTCACCCAGGCTGGAGTGCAGTGGCATGATTTTGGTTCACTGCAACCTCTGCCTGCCAGGTTCAAGAGATTCTCCTGCCTCAGCCTCCCTGAGTAGCTGAGATTACAGGTGTGCACCACCCACCGGGTTATTTTTTTTTCTTTTTTAGTTGAGATGGGGTTTCTTCATGTTGGTCGTGCTCGTCTCGAACTCCTGACCTGAAATGATCCACCCGCCTCAGCCTCCCAGAGTGCTGGGATTACAGATGTGAGCCACCGTGCCTGGCCAGGATTAGATATATTTAAAATTTTTAATATGAATAAATTTGTTAAGAAGCAAAAACCAGTGGTTGGGGCATTATCTACAGCCAGTGTAAAAAGAAAAAATTACTCAATGATACCTGCTGAAGCACAGTAAGGGAGATTTTATTCAGGACCACTGTAATAGGCAGAGGGACCACCATAATGACGTCTTGTGGTGGGAAAGTGAGATTGGGCTCAACTTCAATAATAGCACAGTGGGAATATATAGCCAAGGAGCACAGTGGGGGTCAGTGGATAGAAAATTACAAAGAAGAAACCTCAGGGGTAAAGAGGATTCAAGCTAAACCAAACTAACAGGATTTTTGCCGAAGACAGGCCAGGGTGACCGGATATCACCTGGGGAATGGAAAGAATGAGGAACCTGATCAGATACTGAAGATTATCAGATATCATGGATGAGGGCAGCTCCTGCCAAATTCACTCAGCAGGGTTCTTTGCTAAAACTGGATTTTACAAGAAAGTGGACAAATGGGCCCAGCAGAAGGTTAAGAAGCCTGACTAAAGTTTGGCCAAGCGAGGGATCTTTGTCACCAGATCGCCAGGATTCAAATTCTGCTTCTGAAACTTATTAGCTGTCTAACCTTGGGCAAATTACTTAACCCACGGCCCAGCTTTCACATCTATAAAATGAGACTAATAATAATACATACTTACAGGATTATTACAAGGGTTAAACGACTTAATATATGTACAGCCCTTAGGAAAAGTGCCTTTTAGCTGGGTGTGGTCACATGCACGTGAAGTACCAGCTGCTAGGGAGGCTAAGGCAGGAAAATCTCTTGAACCTGGGAGGTGGAGGTTGCAGTGAGCTGAGATTGCACCACTGCACTCAGCCTGGGTGACAAAGAGATACTTTGTCTCGAAAAAGAAAGAAAGAAAGAAGGAAGGAAAGAAGGAAAGAAAGAGAGAAAGAGACAAGGAAAGAAAGAAAGAAAGAGAGAAAGAGAGAAAGAAGAAAGGAAGAGAGAAAGAAAGAAAGAAAGAGAGAAATAAAGAAAGCGAGAAAGAAAGAAAAAGAAAGAAAGAGCACCTAGCACTTACATGTAATATCTAAGTGCCAGCTGTTTTTCTGAGGCAGCTCAACACAATAGCTAGACTCTAGCGCCAAACTGACAGTTTCTAATCCCAGCGCTACCACTTTCTACCTGAATATTGGAGAAGTTACTTAACTATCCTGTGCCTCAATTTCCTCACCTATCAAGTGGAAGTGATAATAGTACTTGCCAGGAGGTGGAGCTTGCAGTGAGCCGAGATCGCGCCACTGCCCTCCAGCCTGGGCAACAGAGCAAGACTCCGTTTAAAAAAAAAAAAAAAAGAATTATTGTGGGTTGATAACACAAAGTACTGTGGCTGGTACAGTAAGTTCTATGCAAATGTTTGCTTTTACCTGCCTTACCTGAGTGCCACTGGGGCTTGAAAAGGCACATTGCTCTTTTTCTTTCCTCTGAGTCATGGAAACCCAAACAGCTTGGTGGAATTGTCAGGTAGCCCATCCTCCATGGACTCACTGAATACTCCCTTGGGACAGCTAGGCCAACTGCCAGGATTCGTTCTGCCTAGGGTGCCCTGTCCCTAGGCAAAAGAACAATTCATGCTGGGCACGGTGGCTCACACCTGCAATCCCAGCACTTTGGAGGCTGAGGCAGGAGAATCACCTGAGGTCAGGAGTTTGAAACAAGCCTGGCTAATATGGCAAAATCCTGTCTCTACTAAAAGTACAAAAATTATCCTGGCGTGGTGGTGGGCACCTGTAATCCCAGCTACTTGAGAAGCTAAAGTACAAGAATCACTTGAAGCCAGGAGGTAGAGATTGCAGTGAGTCGAGATCACACCACTGCACTCCAGCCTGGGCAACAGGGCGAGACTCTATCTCAATAATTAAAAAAAAAAGAAAAGAAAAGAAACAACAACAATTCGTGCAAAAGAACAATTATCATTATTTATATTTTATTTTAGAGACAGAGTCTCACTTTGTCACCCAAGCTGAAGTCCAGTGGCACGAACATGGCTCACTGCACTCTGACCTCCAGGTTTAGGCGATCGTCCTGCCTCAGCCTCTTGAGTAGCTGGGACTACAGGTTCATGCCACCACATTTGAACTAATTTTTGTATTTTTTGTAGAGATGGGGTTTCGCCATGTTGCCCAGGCTGGTCTTGAACTCTGGTGCTCAAGCAATCCACCCGCCTTAACCTCCCAAAATGCTGGGGTTATAGGCATAAGCCACCGCACCCAGCCTATTTACATAAATTAAAACAACAAGGAGAGAGGTCTAGAATCAGCTGAAGGTTGTAACATATTTCAGTTGTCTCCAGTTCTGCTCTGCAACTGTTTTTTATTTAAGTATTTTTTGTGTCTAAATATTTCTCCACGTATTTATCACTTAGGTCTTCTGGACCTCAATTTTCTCATTTGCAAAATGAAAGGATTGTACTCAAAAATCTCTCACGATTGTTCTTGGTATGAAATTCTAAAATTCTAGCATTCTATCCACATGATACATAGTGTTTGGGTGTGGTGTGGCCTAGGAGAGATGAAATCTTAGTTTCTATTTGAATCAAGGCCAAAACTCAAATGCCACTGTTGGTGACAGCTGCCTAAACTGTAGATCTCAACAAACCTTATACTCTCTTGTTACTATGAAAGGAAAGCACCAAAATAAATTGTAACCTTTACAGTGATATGTATTTCTATGGCTACATTACTATAAAACTCCTGAACTACTTGAAAACAACAGAATATTACAGGCCTGAAAGTTTCTAAAATTGTCTCAAATCCAAGCATAAATTTTAAGTTTAAATGAGGCATATATTACACACACATACACACACACACACACATACACGTATATGTAAAAGCGCTTTGTAGAGTTGATACATTTTACAAATGTAAGATGTGATCGTGTATGAAATCAATCTGGTCTTACTTTAATAGAAGAGTTTTATAATAATAACTTGTGGTGATTGAAAATCTCTAGTTATTTAGCAAGCATAGAGAAATTCTTTCTTCTAAACTGACATCAAAGCATTTCTAGTTAATAAGATATCCAAGTAAGATTTCATGTACATGAAGTCATGCCAGTTGCCAGGAAGAGAAGCAGCTTTACTTTGAGGGTTTTGAGTTTCCACATTTGCTTTTAGCTTCTTTGCCAGAGGCACATACTTCTCGTCCACCCCAACAAATTTCTATGATGTTTTTAATAGCAAGGCATTTTTCCACTGCCTTTTTCAGATTGCAGAATGATTAATTGGTTGGCAAAATTTGTTGATCTGTTATTATGACTCCTAGTTTATCATGTGATGATTAATTCTGTAGTATTCTTCAAAATATGGCTTGGGTTCATCTTTGTAGCAATACAGTGATCTATTTACCAATGTATATTTATTTGAAATACAATTTTTTGTACAAAACCATATTATCATGCCTGAAACAATACAACATTAGCACACCTCTTCACATATTCTGCAGCATCTGTTTTGATATGTTTCTTGATCATATATTCACTCTTTCACTAATCACTACAGAAGATCTCCAGATTATTATTAACCAAGGTTTTCATTGTCATATATATGCGATCATTTTCTACAATTTGTATTTCAATTCATATAGTAAAATTCACACATCTATGAATTTTGACTAATGCATTCAGTCATATAACTACCAGCACTGTCAAGATATAAAATTATTCCATCATCCAAAAATATTCTCTCATGCTACTCCTTTGTAGTCAGCCCTTTTCCCCAACTCTAACCAGTGGCAACTACTGATCTGGTCTCCACTCCTAGAGTTGCTTTATCCAGAATGTCATTCAAATGAAATCATACAGCATGTAGCCCTTCCTGTCTAGCTTCTTTCACCTAAAATAATGCATTTGAGATTCCTTAATGGGGTTGCTTGTATCAATATCTTATTCCTTTTTGTTGCAGAATAATATTCCTTTATATGTATGTACCCCAGTTTGTCGATTCATTCCCCAGTGTAAGGACATCTGGGTTGTTTCCAGTTTTTGGTGATTATGAATAAAGCTGCAATAAACAATTGCGTGCAGTATTCTGTGTGACTGTAAGTTTTCATTTCTCTTGGGTAAACATTTTGGAGTGGGATTGCTGATCACATGGTATTTTATATTTAAATTTATAAGAAACTTCCAAACTTTCTCTCAAGCTAGCTGTACCATTTTTCACTCCCCCTAGCTATGTATGAGAGTTCTGCTTGTCCCAAATACTCATCAACATTTAATACTGTCAATCTTTATTTTACTATAGCCATTCACTAGCATCTCATTGTGATTTCAATTTGTATTTCCTTTTTGACAAATAATATTGAACATTTTTCCATCAGCTTATTAGCTGTTCATATATCTTCTTTAGTGTGGCGTCTATTTGAAACTTTTGCTCATTTTAAAACAGCAGGTTGCTTGTTTTCTTACTATTGAGATTTTTGAAAATTGAGGTAATATGTATATAACATAATATTTAACGTTTTAACCTTTCATAAGCATACAATTCAGTGGCATTAACATACTCACAATGTTTTATAACCACCACCAACATCTATACTCAATCATCCCCAACCAAAACCTGTACTCATTAAATAATGACCTTCCTCTTCACCCTAGTATCCCCCAACCCCACCTCCCAGACCCTGGTAACCTCTATTCTACTTTCTGTGTCTATTAATTTTCCAATTCTAAGTACCTCATGTAAGTGGTATCATACAATATTTGTCCTTCTGTGTCTGGCTCATTTCACTAAGCATGTTTTCAAAGTCCACCCATGTTGTGGCATGTATCAAAATTGCATTCCACTTTATGGCTTATTAACATTTTGCTGAATCTAATTAGCAAGTCTTAAGTGCTCCTTTTATGTACTGCTTTCAAGTCCTTTTTCAGATATATATATATATACACACACACATATATCTATACACACACATATATATACATATATATATATTTTTTGAGATAGGGTCTCACCCTATCACCTAGGCTGGAGTGCAGTGGTGCCATAACAGCTCACTACAGCCTTGACCTCCTTGGCTCAATCAATTCTCCCACCTTTGCCTCCCAAGTAGCTAGGACTATAGGTGTGTACCACCACGCCTGGCAAAATTTTGATTTTTTGTAGAAACAGGGTCTAGCTATGTTGCCCAGGTGGGTCTTGAAATTCCTGGCCTCAAATTATCTTCCCAAGTCAGCCTCCCAAAGTGCTGGGATTACAGGCACGAGCCACCATGCCTGACCCAGATATTTAATTTGTAAATATTTTCTCCCCAACTGTTGCTTGTCTTATTATTTTCTTTGGAGTTTTTCAAAGAGGCAAAAAAATTAATTTTTATAAAGTCCAATGTATCAATTTTTTTCCTTTTAAAGACTATGACTTTGATGTCATATTTAAGAACTCCTTGCTTAATCCAATATCAAAAAGATTTTCTGTGTTTCTTCTAAAGTTTTAAAGTTCTACTGATCCATTTTGAGGTCCCTGATCCATTTTGAGCCAACTTTTATATAAAATTTAAGGTATGGATTGGGCTTATGTTTTACATGTGGATCAAATTGTTCCAGAACAATTTGTTGGAAACATTAACTTTTCTCCATTGAATTTCCTAGTAAAAAATCAATTGACTATATTTTTGAGGATTTATCCCTAGACTCTCTATTATATTCTATTGATCTATATGTCTATTCTTTTGCCAAAACCACACTGTCTTGATTACTGCAGATTTACAGTAAATCTTGACATCAGATAGTGTGAGTCCTTCAACTCCCTTCTTTTTCAAAATTGTTTTGACAGTTCTATTTCCTTCACCTTTACAAATAAATTCTAGAATTACCTTATTGATGTCTACAGGAAATCCTGCTGAGGCTGGGATTAAGGTTGGGGTGAATCCATAGATCAACTTGGTGAGAACTGATATTTTAGCATTTGTGATTATTTTTGGATGCAGCTATCTGATTCAAAATTTCTGTAATAAATCCTTCACTTCTACTAAATAAAACATGATGTTGTTTTGTCTTAATGAACCTAATACAGGTATTTGAAATCAATTTCTTTCTGTATCAGTTGAGTTGTATGCAGGTGATTTGTGTTGTAATGAATTATTTTTAGCTACTAAGTTTTAGTGATAGAAAGCTATAGTCATTTTTAATTTATTGATTTAGTTATATTATTATTATTATTTAAATGATAATGCTCTTTTTTGTTTTGGAACTATTTAGATCTTTACATGAGCTTAAGTTGTTATCTATTTATTTGCTGTGGTAAAATACACATTACAATTTACCATTTTAACTGTTAAGTGTAAAATTCAGTGGCATTAAGTATATTCACATTGTTGCGCAACCATCACCACCATCTATCTCCAGAACTTTTTTCATCTCCCCAGACTGAAACTCTGTACCAGTTAAACAATAACTCCCAATTTCCCTCAGTCCCTGGTAACCACCATTCCACTTTCTATCTCTATGAATTAGACTACTCCAAGTACCTCATATCAGTGGAGTCACACCATATTTGTCCGTCTGTGACTGGCTTATTTCAGTTAGCATGTCTTCAAGGTTCATATATATTGTAGCATGTGTCAGAATGTCCTTCCTTTTTAAGGCTGAATAATATTCTATTATATGTACACACTACATTTTGTTTAGCTATTGATCTGTCCATGGATCCATGGACTCTTGGGATTACTTTCACCTTTTGGCTATTGGGAACAATACTGCTATGAACACTGGTGTAAATACACAGCTTTTCAGTTCCTGCTTTCAATTCTTTGCATTCCACAAAGTAGAATTGCAATTCTATGTTTAATGTATATATATATATATATTTTTTGAGACAGAGTCTTGCTCTGTCACCCAGGCTGGAGTGCGGTGGTACTGTCTTGGCTCACTACAACCTTTACCTCCCTGGTTCAAATGATTCTCCTGCTTCAGCCTTGGGAGTATCTGGGACTCCAGGTGGGCACCATCACGCCTGGCTAATTTTTGTATTTTTAGTAGAGATGGGGTTTCACCATGTTGCCCAGGCTGGTCTCAAACTCCTGGCCTCAAGTGATCTGCCCGCCTCAGCCTCCCAAGGTGCCGGGTTTACAGGCATGAGCCACCGCACCTGGCCCTATGTTTCATCCTTTGAGGAACTGCCATACTAATGAGCTAAAGTCTTATTTGATCTACTTGTTTAACATTGCTTTTTATGTTATTATTAGATTTATGAGTAGTATGTAGAAAAGGAAATGAATTTTAGACATTAGTGAATGATATTGTAGACAGTGGGGAAAGTCAAGAAAAATGTAAAGGAGATACTCTTCAAGGAAGGAATTCGAACGTCTTGCACTTATGTCATAGGATCATTGGAATGTCACCCTTTCAGCAGGAAGCCTCTGTGGCAGGTGGTGCCCTTACCTGAGTTTTGCTCAAGCCTGCTGAACTCATTCCACCCATTTGGCCTGGCAGGCTGCGCTGGTCTCATGCTACCAGCCCAGATCCCATGCCTGCCAAAAGCGAGCCAGGCACAGAGCAGGGAGGGTGCACGAGCGAGTGAGCACGGGGTCTGGCTACTGTTCACAGCCAGGCACGCTGGCTGCTGCAGTGGGACAGGCAGCTCCAGGTAGCAGCACAGGCGCTGACTGGGTGCAAGCCTGCAGCTGGATCTGATACACCACAAGCAGCTTCCGCTGTGGGCGCCCGCATCTGGACGAGGGAACACGGTGGCGCCCAAAAGCTTGGAGATGCCAGAAACCACAGAGCTCCAAAGAGGGTGTCACAGCCCTGGCTCGGGGAGCCCCTAGGTCTGGGCTCGCAGAAGGGCTGCAGCTCTTCTCTCCTTGTCGCCCACAATGTGGCCAGTGGGAGGTGAGGGGGCGTGTTACAGCCCTGTTTGTGTTACAGCACTTTCAGTCCCACCATTCAGCAGGCCCGAAGTTCTTGTCCTGTGTCTAGGAAGAATGAGGTACAGGGATAACTGGAGGGTGAGCAAGGCAAAGAGGTGCTTTATTGAATGACAGTACACAGGTCTCAGGAGACCTAAAGTGGGTAGCCCGTTTCCACAGGCAAGTCATCCAATGAGTGCAGCTCTCAGCGGAGAGGAGACCCAGAGTAGGTAGATCCTATCGGCATATGGGTAGATCCTATCGGCCTATCCACAGGCAGGTCGTGTAGACATTTCCCTGAGTTTGGCTGAGTCCAGGGTTTTTAATGGGTTCAGAAGGGAGGAAGTGCATGCTGATTGGTCCATGAATAGGCCTGGAAAAAGGACCAGAAGTTCTCACTCCTGGCTGTGGACTCCACGCTAAACTGACAGTCTGGCCGCTAGGCTTCAGACTGTCCCTGGCTTGAGGGTGGGGCTTCACTGGGGACCCATCCCTTTCTGCCCAGGAGCCTGTCTGCCTCCTGCCACCATCTAAATGTCACCCATGGCATCCAGGATGTTTGTACCCACACTGAGTCACCCTCAGCCCCCCTTGGCCTCCCTCCCGTGCTTGTTGGCACCCAAAGTCTGGAGGGGGCTGTGGTGGCAGCGTACTGGTATGTCAGCTCCTGGGCCTGGCCTCAACTTTGCTCTGAAATCGGAGCAGGCGCCAGGGACAGGGAGAGGCCAGGCAGCGGGAGCAGGCACTTTTAAGCCTGTGGGGGCAGGGGGCTTCCTGGTCCCGGAGAGCACGGGATGCCTGGGTCCACAGCTGTGGCTGAGTGGCTGCAGCTGCGCCCAAGAAGGTGGGGCTCCCACCTGTTTCCAGCTCTCACTGGCTTCACAGAGCATACAGCCCTGACCACACCTCCCCAACTGCAGCCTGTGTCTTTGCAGCGGCTGCTGCAGATGAGCTGCTGCTGCCATCACTTACACCACTACTGGAGCTGCAGTATGTTCACAGAACCATTATTTGCTTTCTAAAATTCTATTAATGTGAGAGATATAGTCAGCATCTGAGTTTATTTTTTATTTATTTATTTTTTTAGACGGTGTCTCGCTGTGTTGCCCAGGCTGGAGTGAAATGATGCAATCTCGGCTCACTGCAACCTCTGCCTGCTGGGTTCAAGCAATTCTCCTGCCTCAGCTTCCCAGGTAGCTGGGACTACAGGTGCATGCCACCACGCCCAGCTTATTGTTGTATTTTTAGTAGAGATGGGGTTTCACCAACATGGTTGGCCAGGCTAGTCTCGAACTCTTGATCTTAGGTGATCCGCCCACCTTGGCCTCCCAAAGTGCTGAGATTACAGTCAATAGCTGCTGCGCCTGGCCAGAATGTTTTTAAATTTAATTTTATTAGTATGCAAGAGAAAAAAAGCTAATATTGCAAATTCCTTAGCCTTGGAAAGGGAAGGTTTTGTATCAGGTTTTAAAAAAATTAACAATTTCTTTAATAACCATTTTATGGCCTCATTCAGAATTTACCAGAATGCTGTTTTTAAAAGTTTATGAAGGCTGGGCATGGTGGCTTATGCCTGTAATCCCAGCACTTTGCCATCATGTCCAGCTAATTTTGTATTTTCTGTAGAGACAGGGTTTCACCCTGCCCAGGCTGGCCTCAAACTCCTGGACTCAAGGGATTCTCCGCCTTGGCCTCCCAATGTGCTGGGATTACAGGTGTGAGCCACCGTATCCAGCCTATCCTATATTTTAAAGTACCTCTTTGTACTTCTCCTCAATAATTCCCTCTCCCAGTAGTGGCTGTCCACCTACATCATCCCTTTTTACTACGCCTTTTGGAGCACTCTCCACAAACAAACAAACAAACACAAACTATTTTCTCAAGAATATTGCATTTCCTTTAGAGTGTTTTACTCTTTGAATTGCCTGCTAGAAAGCTCAGGGCCAATTTTGTGAATAAATTTCACTTTCTTCTTTGTCTTATAATCTTATTTTCCCTTCTTGTTTGCTTTGTCTCTAATACTTAAAAAAAAAAAAAAAAAAAAACTTTGCTGTGTTGTTAACATATTTGTAAAACCTCCTTAGTACCTTTTAGAACAACACGAGATTATAATGAATGAATACTCTGGCACTGGCTGCTAATTGTCTATCCAAAATCTTGCAGCCATAAGGAAAAAATGAAATCATATCCTTTGAAGCAACACGGATGCAGCTAGAGGCCATTATCCTAAGGGAGTTAATGCAGAAACAGAAAAGCAAATATCACATGCTCTCACCTATAAATGGGAGCTAAACACTAGGTGGTATACACAGACACAAAGATGGAAACAATAGACACGGGGGACTCCAAAAAAGAGTAGGGATGGAGGGGTGCAAGGGTTAAAAAGCTAACTATCAGATGCTATGTTCACTACTTGGGTGACAAGATTATTAGAAGCCCAAACCTTAGTAGCATGCAATATACCTGTGTAACAAGCCAGCACATGTACACCTTGAATCTAAAATAAAAATAAATAAATAAATAAAATAACCCCCAGAGAGCTAGATAGCTAACCATCTCTGCTATGTGAGAACACAGTGAAAAGATGCCATCTGCAAACCAGACACTGAGTATGCTGGTTCCTTGATCCTGGACTTCCGGCCTCCAGAACTGTGACAAATCAATTTCTGTTGATATATATAACCTTGCTTTCTTTCTTTTCCTTTTCCTTTTCCTTTTCTTTTCTTTTGTTTTTTGTTTTTTGTTTTTTGAGACAGAGCCTCTCTCTGTCATCCAGGCTGGAGTGCAGTGGCACAAACTCAGCTCACTGCAACCTCTGCCTCCTGAGTTCCAGCAATTCTCCTGCTTCAGCCTCCCCAGTAACTGGGACTACAGGTGCCTGCTACCACATCCAGTTAATGTTTTTGTATTTTTAGTACAGACAGGGTTTCATCATGTTTGCCAGCCTGGTCTCAAACTCCTGGCCTCAAGTGATCCATCCGTCTTGGCCTCCCAAAGTGCTGGGATTACAAGCATGAGCCACCGTCCCCAGTCATCTCTCTGTTTCTTTACTAATGTAACACTGATTTTGCTCATTTATTTTGATCAATGTGCCCTAAATCAAACATAAAGTTGGGGGTGGTCATAATTGACATGATTTTAGCCAATGAGATATAAACAGAAGTCTACTTCAGAGTTTCCAGAAAAACTATTGTTTTACTATTAAAAGGGGGCAGAGTCAGGCTGGGTGTGGTGGCTCTTTCCTGTAATTCCAGCACTTTGGGAGGTTGAGGCAGGCAGATCACTTGAAGTCAGGAGTTCAAGACCAGCCTGGCCAACATGGCGAAACCTATCTCGACTAAAATTACAAAAATTAGCCGAGTGTGATGATGTGTTCCTGTAGTCCCGTCACTTGGGAGACTGAGGCAGGAGAATCATTTGAACCTGGGAAGCGGAGGTTGCAGTGAGCTGAGATTGCACCACTGCACTCCAGCCTGGGCAACAGCTCTGTCTCA
>NW_012114600.1:5285853-5298380 GCF_000951035.1 Colobus angolensis palliatus | reverse complement strand
TTTTTGAGATGAGTTTCGCTCTTGTTGCCCAGGCTGGAGTGCAATGGTGCAATCTCAGCTTACTGCAACCTCTGCCTCCCCGGTTCAAGCAATTCTCCTGCCTCTGCCTCTAAAGTAGCTGGGATTACAGGCACATGCCACCACGTCCGGCTAATTTTTTGCATTTTTAGTAGAGACGGGGTTTCATCATTTTGGTCAGGCTGATCTCGAACTCCTGACGCAGTTGGCCCACCTGTCTCGGCCTCCCAAAGTGCTGGGATTACAGGCACGAGCCACACGTCTGGCCTTAGCATAGTCATTTGAGGTTCATCCATGTCATTGGCTATATCAGTCATTCACTCCTGTTTATTGCTGAATAGGATTCAGTATGGATATACCATTCTTGTTTATTCATCAACTGATGGATATTTGGATTTTTCCCCAATTCCTGGCTATTATGAATAATGTTGCTATGAATGTCACTATAGTTTGGATATTTGTTCCCCCAAACCTCATACTGAAATTTTATCCTCATTGTTAGAGATGGGGCCTAATGTGCAGAGTTTTGGTCACAGGGAAGGATCCCTCATGAATGTCTTGGTGTCATCCTTGTGGTAATGAGCGAGTTCTCATTGTATTAGTTTCAACGAGAACTGATTGTTAAAATGAACCTGGCACTGCACACCACTCCCTCCTCACCCTGCCTTCTCTCTTCCTTATCTCTCTATGTGATCTCTACAGTGCCAGCTCCCCTTCGCCTTCTACCATGAGTGGAAGTGGCCTGAGGCTTTTGCTGGGTGCCCAGTCTTCTAGCCAGCAGAACTGTGAACCAAATAAACTCTTTTTCTTTATCCAGCCTCAGGTTCCTTTATAACAACACTAAATGGTGGCTTGGTGTTTGATAGGCCTGAGGAATTGAAAGATGAGAACCTATAGCAACTGGCTGAGGAGGCAGGGCAGAGATGCAAGAGAGATGCTTCTGCTTTGAGAAGTAACTACATTCCCCTCTGACAGAAGCCAAAGGTGCATGACTATCAGGGATGAGGTGTGGAGCCCTTGGGAGAATTATCAGCCGAGGGTCACTTAAAAAGTGCACCGGGCACAGTGGCTCACATCTGCAATTCCAGCACTTTGGGAGGCCAAGGTGGGCAGATCACTTGAGGTCAGGAGTTCGCAACCAACATGGTGAAACCTCGTCTCTACTGAAAATACAAAAATTAGCCAAGCATGGTGGTGAACACTTGTAATTCCAGCTACTCGGGAGGCTGAGGCAGGAGGATTGCTTGAACTCGGGAGGCAGAGGTTGCAGTGAGCCGAGATCGCACCACTGCACTCCAGCCTGGGCGACAGAACAAGACTCTGCCAAATAAAACAAAACAAACAAACAAACAAACAAACAAACAAACAAACAAAGTGTTCTGGCCTGGGAGGGCTTCTGTCAAAGGTAAAGGAGGTTCTCCCCAGCCCCAAGAGATGGTCTGTGTGAGTGGACCGAGAATTTACAGAAGCAGCAATGGCCACTGAGGAAAACGATTTCATCATAGCAAAGGCAGTTGAGTAAACATAAACCTAAGAACCTAAAAACACACCTGCGAGAGAATCTGCTTTAAATACTTGCAAGCCTAGAGAGCATACTGTCATCCTAGAGTGGTATCAGTCACATAAGAACTCTCCGCGCCCCCTTTCCTTTCATCTCTCCTTATGCCTCAACTCTCAAGGGGCCAGAAGCTATGAGTATCAAGCTGAGGGAGAAGAAACAAAGAGAGAAAAGAAACTCATCACATCTCCTCTTCCAGGTATGGGGGAGGCTGGCCTGAAGTTGATTCTAACTGTAAGAGTGAAGATTTCATTCTAAATCAACTTTAGATTATAATTCTTACCGAAAAACTGGAGATGCTAATTTCCATATTCGGACTGTGTTTTGCAACTTAAAGTGAGCATAAAACTGTCTATTTTCTAAGGGATACCTAAAAGTCCGTGGGGGCCTCTTGGAGCTCTCAACGGGGCAGCAAAACTACTTTCCTCATTTAATAAATGTTAAAGGGATAGTGGTAAACCACATAAAGCTAGTTCATCAATTACAACCCTTGGGTTGAGCATGTTAAATAATATGGTTACAATTTCCATATCTGTTGTTATTTCTGGAGATTTAAAAATGGAGGGTGTTACTGCTCATGAGATGTGTTTTTTAAAAAATGAAGGAGATGCTGGAGGATTTAAATAATCCAACCTTTTTACCTCTGAAATCTTATTTTACTCTGATTTCTGAAAATGCCTTCCTAATTTTCCAGGATTCTTACCCTTTCACCATTTTTACTTCTTATCTACCAGCCTAATAAATCTGTTTTTCCTCAACTTGGACTCAACTTCTTTCTTTTCTATCCAAGATGCTCTAGTGCATTATTTCAACTTACTATCCCATTTCCAGAATTCACTGTATCTCATCCTTGCATTAATTCTGCAATCTGCCTTTTCTAGTCTACATGCGGACTGCTGCACAACACTAAAAGAAAAAAAAGTATTTAATCCCACACCTGGCAAATTCCTAGTCTCCAAACTCAGCTGTACTCCTAGTAATTATTTGCAGACATTTATATATATTATTGGATCTGTTCCCTCCTCCATTCACTTTCATAGCTATTGTAATTTTTTCCCACTCATTTCAAGCTCTGTGCCCTGAATGAATTTGTACTTCATAGAAAGCACTGAAGTGGCTGGGCACAGTGGCTCATGCCTATAATCCCAGCACTTTGGGAGTCTGACACAGGCAGATCGCTTGAGACCAGAAGTTCAAGACCAGCCTGGGCAACATGAAAAAACCCTGTCTCTACAAAAAAAATCCCAAAACCTAGCCTGGCATAGTAGTGCGTGCCTGTAGTCCAAGCTATTTGGGAGGCTTAGGTGGGAGAATCTTGAGCCTGGGAGGCTGAGGCTGTAGTGATTCGTGATTGTGCCTCTGCACTCCCACCTGGGCAACAGAGCAAGACCCTGTCAAAAAAAAAAAAGAAAGAAAGAGAGAAAGAGAGGAAGGAAGGAAGGGAGGGAGGGAGGGAAGCAGTTTTTGTCACCAAGTTCTCTCCTTCTCAGTTCTATCTATAAATGTATTAATATCTCCATCTCCTTCCCTATTCCCTCTTGTCTTGGGTAGAGATTATTTCCCCCTGGATGAATTTATTCTGTTCACTTGTGTTCTGAGTCAGGCTGCAGGCATTACTAGTGGTTCTTATTAAAATGCAGATTTTGATTCAGTAGGTCTAGGGTGGGGCCTGAGATTGTCTATTTCCAACACATGATGCTGATGCTAGTGGTTCATAGACCACATTTAGAGTAGAAAGGCTGTTATTTGATATTCCCTTATCTCCTTTTGCTCTACCAATTATCCTTTCTCCTTGCTTTATTTTCAAATTCTCTAATGGCTTTTCAGGATATAAAATGCTTGAATTTGTCTTATCTTAAAAAGTCTTTCTCCAAAATAGGAACACTTTTACACTGTTGGTGGGAGTGTAAATTACTTCAACCAAAAGACAGTGTGGCGATTCCTCAAGGATCTAGAACTAGAAATACCAATATTGACCCAGAAATCCCATTACTGGGTATATGCCCAAAGGATTATAAATCATTCTACTATAAAGACACATGCACATGTGTGTTTATTGCAGCACTATTTACAATAGCAAAGACTTGGAACCAACCCAAATGCCCATCAATGATAGACTGGATAAAGAAAATGTGGCACATATACACCACAGAACACTATGCAGCCATAAAAAAAGAATGAGTTAATGTCCTTTGCAGGGACACGGATGAAGCTGGAAAGCATCATTCTCAGCAAACTAATACAGGAACAGAAAACCAAACACCACATGTTCTTACTCGTAAGTGGGAGTTGAACAATGAGAACACACGGACACGGAAAGGAATGTCACACACTGGGGCCTGTCAGGGGTTGCGGGGCAAGGGGAGGGAGAGCATTAGGACAAATACCTAATGCATGAGGGGCTTAAAACCTAGATGATGGGATGATGGGTGCAGCAAACCACCATGGCACATGTATACCTATGTAACAAACCTCCACATTCTACACATGCATCTCACAACTTAAAGTATAATTAAAAAAAAAAAAAAAAGCCTTTCTCCAAAACATTTTCTAAAGTCATCACCCAGTCTCACACCTTACCATTTGGATTAAGTTCCCGCCGCCATTCACTTTCATAGCTGCATTTTCAATTTATCCATTGCTGCATTACAAATTACCCTAAAGCTTAGCTGAAAATAAGTTTCTGTAGAACAAGAATCTGGTGTCAGCTGGGCGCGGGGGCTCACACCTGTAATCCCAGCACTCTGGGAGGCCAAGGCAGGGGGATCACTTGAGGTCAAAAGATTGAGACTATTATGGCCAACATAGCGAACCATGTTTCTACCAAAAATACAAAAATCAGCCGGATATGGTGGTGCATGCCTGTAATCCCAGCTACTCTGAAGCCTGAGGCATGAAAATCATTTGAACCCAGGGGATGGAGGAGGTTGCAGTGAGCCAAGATTGCGCCACTGTACTCCAGCCTGGGCGACGGAATGAGACTGTCTCAAAAAAATAAATAAAATAGAGAATAAATAAATAAAACATGTCTGAAAAGATGGAAGCTGAAAAAAAAAAAAAAAAGAATCTGGGTGTGCCTTAGCTAGGTATTCCACCTTGGAGTCTCTTACAAGACTGCAATCAGAATGTCAGCTGGGGGTAAAGTCATTTCAAATTTGTCTAAGGGAGGAACCATTTCTGAACTCATTCATCTGGTTGTTGGCAGAACTCAATTCCTTGCAGGTTGTTGAACTGAGGGCCTTAGTTCCCTATTGGCTATTAACTGGAATTTTCCATCACTTCTTTGCCATGTGGGTCTCTCTAGGGCAGCTCACAATGTGGCAGCTGGCTTCCATCTGAGTGAGCAGAGACTGTATGAAAGGGCAAGCAAGATGGAATCTAGTCTTCTTTAACCCTTGGAAGTGACATCCTATCACTTTGCTGTAGTCTATTCGTCTATCCTTTTTTTTTTTTTTTTTTGAGACGGAGTCTCAATCTGTCACCCAGGCTGGAGTGCAGTGACTCGATCTCGGCTCACTGCACCCTCTGCCTGTCGGGTTCACGCCATTCTCCTGCCTTAGCCTCCTGAGTAGCTGAGACTACAGGTGCCCGCCACCATACACAGCTAATTTTTGTGTTTTTAGTAGAGACGGGGTTTCACTGTGTTAGCCAGCATGGTCTCGATCTCCTGATCTCGTGATCCACCCGCCTCAGCCTCCCAAAGTGCTGGGATTACAGGCGTAAGCCACCGCGCCCGGCCTGTAGTCTATTCTTTAGAAGCAAGTCACTAAGTCTAGCCCACACTCAACGGGAGGATATTGCACAAAGGCATGAAAACCAGGTGGCGGGGATCACTGGGAGCCATCCTAAAGGCTGTCTACCATGCCTTCAAGGCCAGGCCTCTCGAAAAAAATCTACGCTTGCTCTCTCCATTCTGTCAACTTTCTTCACTTTTCTTTTTTCTTTAGCCCAGAGATTCAACTTTCCCTAAATAAACACTCCCCACTTTTCAAACCTTTAGATTTGGTTTTCCCCTTTCAACAATTACTAAAGATGCTCTTATTGTCAAATCCAAAAATCACTTGTCACTACTCACCTTATTCGACCCTTTACTTAGGTTTCATAACAGCACTCTCTCCTGATTTTATTCCTATTCCTCAGACCAAATCCTTTTCCATACTCTTTCCTAGCTCCTCTTAATCTACCCATATTTTAAAAGTAGATGGTTTTTAAGTTCTTATTCTTCTTGATCTTTATACAGTATTCTCATCTTCACCTACAGCTTCCATTATCACAAATACATTAGAATGCCAAATAATTTTCACTTTTGAGACGTTTGTGGGACAGCCAAAAGTTAGAAACATATTTCTGACTTCTAGCTATCCCACAAACGTCTCAAAAGTGAACTCCTCCTTTCTCTCTAATATATTTGTCTTCTTGCTTTTTGTTTCCTGGTTAACAACAACGACCTACCCAACTGCCCATGTGGGAAATCAAGATTCATCTCAGAATCTTGACTTTCTGTCACCATCCACATCCAGCGAGGCCCTAGGTCTGGTCACTTTCATTCCTTTTGTATTCTAGTCATTCTTCTGCCTGTTCTATCATTTTTTACTCCCTCAGTAATGTCTCCTCCACATTATAAATCCCAGGAGGATGGGGAATGTACCTTGTTAACTTCCATAGCCCTGGCACTGACCCAGGTGATAGGGTTCTTGCTAAATATTTCTTGTCTGGCTGCTCAAAACTAAAATTTAGTGCTATGCTAGTGCTTAGAGGTCCTTAATGATTTCTAATTATTTATCCAAACTCCTTAGTAGCCTGTAAAAGATATTCCATTATTTGAGTATGTAGATGTGCTTGTCCGTATAACAGATAGGCCCAGAAGCCTAAATTTTGTGAGGTCTTCAATCTGCTTTTACATTTTCTCTGTTACTTCCTTCATTGTCCAATTGTCCATTGCCACTTTTTTTTTTTTTTTTTGAGACGGAGTCTCACTCTGTCACTCAAGCTAGAGTGCAGTGGTGCAGTCTCGGCTCACTGCAACCTCCACCTCCCGGGTTCAAGCGATTCTCCTGCCTCAGCCTCCTGAGTAGCTGAGATTGCAGATGTGCACCACCACACCTAGCTAATTTTTATATTTTTAGTAGAGATGGGGTTTCACCATGTTAGACAGGCTGGTCTCGAATTCTTGACTCAAGTGGTCCACCCACTTCAGCCTCCCAAAGTGCTGGGATTACAGGCATGAGCCACTATGCCTGGCCATCCACTGCCACTTTTTATGCTACCATCGTGCTTGCTACCATCTGCCTTGTCCTCCTTTCAAATCTGTTACTTCCATGTTACTTCTACAGGCAGGGAAAACAGGGACTGACTGGAAATCCAAAGGGCTGACTTTTCGGCCAAGTTCATGAGCATTAGTGCAGAAATATTACTTCTCATTTATCACAGTGATCCCCCTTATTTCCTACTTCTTGGTCATATTATAGAGAAGAGAAGTTGTTGGACCAATGTCTTTTAGACAAGTGAAGTATAATCACATACAGCAATAAAAAATTATTTACGTCAGCTATGGCTATAGTTTCTATGTGGGAGAACTAGACTATACATAAATCAATAACCCAATACTTAAATCTGAATAAGTTATGAATGACTCTCTCATTCATTCCATTTCTCAGTTTATCCCCAGTCCTTTCTTATCCTACTTTCCTATCACTGCAATCTCAAGAATAAAATGGTGGGTGCAGGTCAATGTATATAACCGTTAAAGAGAAGACTAGACAAAGTGTAATGCAGCTGGGTGTGGTGGTACATGCCTATAGTCCCAGCTACTAGGGAGGCTGAAGTGTGAGGATCACTTGAGCCTGGGGGGTCGAGGCTGCAGTGAGCTATGATTCTATCTCAAAAAAATAAATAAAAAAGAATAAGTATATTGCCTTTACTTTCCTATATAATAATATTTAGTGGCAAGATCATGTGAAATCAGTTGGCTGGGTGTGTATTTGTCCCTCCTACCCCTGATATTAAGTTTACTGAAGTAGGAATATATTTAAGTAGATATATCACTTATACTTTTTAAAAGGTATATCACAAGCTACTTGACCCCTTCCTGAAATGAAAGCAAAAACTAAATCCAACGGACAACCCTATCTGCAAGTGAGCTGATGAGCTCTGCTAACATAGGGCAAATAGTTTTTGGAAACATCTTAAGTGACAATATTCTCAGGAGCTGTCCATTGGCCTAGGTAGATGTGAAGATACAGACACAGGAGAAAAGCAAATAACCAATTAGAATTGGCTGTGAGAGCCTAGTGTGGAAGAATGCAACACAAGTGGTTTCCATCGGAACTGAGGCTTGTTTATTCTGCTTATCTGGAGGCAGAACCAATAATCCCAATGATCCCAGAATGATGATAACTGTTTTTCTACACTTAAAAAGAGCCAATTAAGGCTGGTGCAGTGGCTCACGCCTGTAATCCCAGCACTTTGGGAGGCCGAGGCAGGCGGATCTTGTGAGGTCGGGAGTTCGAGACCAGCCTGACCAACATGGAGAAACCCTGTCTCTACTAAACATAGAAAATTAGCCAGGGGTGGTGGTGCATGCCTGTAATCCTAGCTACTCAGGAGGCTGAGGCAGGAGAATCATTTGAACCTGGGAGGTGGAGGTTGCTGTGAGTCGAGATTGCACCATTGCACTCCAGCCTGGGCAACGAGCAAAACTCCGTCTCAAAAAAAAAAAAAAAAAAAAAAAAGAAGCCAATTAGCAGAACCTTTGCAAATGGGCCAATTCCTGCTCTTAGTATCAGAATACAAATAAACCTTTGCTGATTTAATGCTGGTTTGTCATGTACGTTGAATTGTTTCATATTAGCAGAGACAGATTTACATCCATTCTTATGCTTTCTGGCTCAGTGCCTTTTGCAACCACCTGAATGCACTTAAGAGACAGAAGGGTGACGTTTATATTTTGAAAACAAAACCAAGTGACGTGACCTTAGCTTCTGTCAAATGCCATGTCTGCAACCTTCAAAATTAGTGGAGGAACATCTATAAGGCTTTATGTACCAAAACTGGGGCTGCTACATAGCACATCTTTGTTGGATTTCATAGAGACCTCTATTCTGCTCTCCCTTGATTTACTTCTTTTAGCTCAAGCTGATCTAAGTCTTAATTATCTTTAAGGACTCTGCCTTTTCTATTTATCGCCACTAGTTTTTACTGTGTCATTGTGCAACTTGGCTTCTGTCCTTAGTCAATCTCTGATTCTGCTTTTGCTTTATTTTACTAGGTCTCATTGACCTGCTTGCACCCTCCTCTGTATCTGGTTTCAACATTTGTCCTGCTTTTGTTTTGGCTCTTCCATAACAGTCTGCAGAGACTTTGATTCATCATGTAGCACAAGATAAGGGGAGCTACGTTAGAATACTGTCAGCTGGTTTATCAGCCCCTCTGACCTCCCATCTTCTAAAAATGATTTTATTTGTAGTCTTGTTAGTTGAAGCTGGCTGACAACCTTGTATTATGACCTTTAAGTAAGAATCTTGCTATGGGATTGGATAGAAAGTAATATTTCTTCACTCAGTTCCCATCCTTCACGTTTTTTACCATGAACGCTGAATACCCATGGAAGATAGTGTTTAATTTACTAAACGAATGCAAGCTGAAGCAGCCTTTTTGAAATAATTTGAAGTTGTTATTTCACAAAAACAAATGTGGAATGATAGACCCATTAATTAAAAGACAGAAATTCAGGAGAAAAAAGTCTCAATATTTTTTCTACAAGTAATTAATGACACCATATGTGAAGCTAAGTGATTTCTATAATTTGTAGATTTGGTCTCAGCTAAGAGCTAAAACTGTTCATAGCAGCACTAAGGAGACCTGTACCCTTACAGGGAAATTATAAAATTTCATATATTTTAACTCTTTCATTACTGCCAACATTCAGCACAGTTTTTTTCCAGTGTTAATTTCAATGTGTTTGTTGTGGCATTATTAAAGCAGTCACAACAGAGCCTAGCACATAGTATACGCTTTTGCAATTTTTTTTTGAGGTGGAGTCTCACTCTGTCACCCAGGCTGGAAACAATGGGACAATCTCAGCTCACTGCAAACTCTGCTTCCCAGATTCAAGTGATTCTCATACCTCAGCCTCCTGAGTAGCTGGGATTACAGGCATCTGACAGCATGCCTGACTAATTTTTGTATGTTTAGTAGAGATGAGGTTTCACCATGTTGGCCAGGCTGGTCTCGAACACCTGACCTCAAATGATCTGCTTGCCTCAGCCTCCCAAAGAGCTGGGATTATAGGCATGAACCACTGCACCCAGCCTGCAATTTTTTTTGAGGCTGGGTCTCGCTTTGTTGCCCAGGCTGGAGTGCAATGGCACTGTCATGACTCACTGCATCCTCAACCTCCCAGGCTCAGTTGATCCTCCTACCTCAGCCTCCTGAGTAGCTGGAACTACAGGTGCACACCACCACACTTGGCTAAATTTTTAAATTTTTTGTAGAGATGGGATCTCACTATGTTGCCCAGGCTGCTCTCAAACTCCTGGGCTTAAGTGATCCTCTTACCTTGGCTTCCCTCAGTGCTGGGATTGCAGACATGAACCACAGCACCTGGCTGATCTTTGCTATTATATGTTAAAATTATGAAAATGGATTAGCATCAAGATGGTGCTGAATGGTATTTGGCCAGGAATGTCTGAATTAGTCTTGGGCCTGTCACTCCTTTCTGTGACAGTGTTGAGGAAGCTATTGCACAATGGGGCAAATCAAGACAAAGTCATATTTCATTGCTAGCTGTAACTTTGGCTCCGAACCTTAACGCAAAACTCCAGAGAGCTGGTCCAGAAGAAGTGTAGAATTCCACTTCCTTAGGTTGGAGGCTACAAACGCCAACACCCAAAGCAAGTCAAATGGCACATCTAGTCTCTCCTTCCTGCCTCCTCACCTCATTCACCCTCAAGTTTTGAAATTTGCCTTTCCACTGGTATGAAAAGAACATCTGCCAAATCTAGAGAATAAGGGACATATAAGAGTAAAAAGTTGTTCATTGAACATAAAGGTATCTATCCCAGACCTTCCTGTGTCAGGGCAAGACACTAGGTTTGTGTGGAAAAATAAAAAGAGAGAGAGAGAGAGAACAGAGAAAAGGGGAGTGGTTTAGACTTCTACCAAGTCCTAAGTGTTCCTTCCATATCCACATGGGTACAGAATTGAAAAGAAGGGAAAGACCCAAAGTCAGTTTTGAAAATATAGCACTAGCTGTTATTGCCATACCAGTCTTCTTAGGGCATTTGATGAACGGCCATGCACCAAGCTGCTAGCTGCAGATCATGCAATGTTCATTAACCAAACCAAATCAAACCATAGAAAACTGCTCCTTGCAGATTGAGTCAAAGGACAAAGGAATAGAACAAAGAGTACTACCTTTGCCCATGGGCAACAACTGTCTTCCAAGATTGTGAAGCTGATTGACAATAATGTATGTAATGTACATGGCACGTAGTAGGCTATCAAATTGGTTATTTTTCTTTGTTTTGCTATTATTATGAAAGAAAAATCTGTATGCTAGACACAGAAATGTATAAATTTTATCTCCCAGAACTGTAGCAAAAAGTGATTGACTACTTAGAACTTAAAATTTTAAAAGTGATTTTAAACTGTTTTCTCTGAAATTGGTGGCTACGGGTGGTCAAATACAGTACTTGGGGATAGATTTAAGAAACTTAAAATGAATACAGAGTTTGACAGTTATGTTCCATGTAGAATTAAGTCATATTTAGAATTTGACTGGGATGTTAGCCAAAGAAATTTGCTATAGTTTCATGAGATAAAATTATAGCATGAATCACCATCTCTCTAGCCTCTTCAAGTAAAGATTTTTTCCAAAGGATATTTTAAAGACAAACATAGTTCATAATTTGATGTACATGTGTTTCTGCAATTTGAGTCTTTGATTTCAAGCGGTATGGTAGAGAGAGCATACCTTATCTAAAGCACATTTTTGGGCTTATCAGATGAGAACTAACTGAAGGCATGCAAATACATATATATATTTTTTCTATTTAAAAGGAGACAGGCCAGACATGGTGGCTTATGCCTGTAATTGCAGCACTTTAGGAGGCCAAGGCTGGAGGATTGCTTGAAGCCAAGGGTTCAAGACCAGCTGTGGCAACTTAGCCAGACTCCCATCTCTATATTAAAAAAAAAAAAAAAAAAAAAAAGAAAAATCAGTTGGGCATGGTGGCACATGCCTGTAGTCCCAGCTATTTGGGAGGCTGAGGCAAAAGCATCACTTGAGCCCGGGAGTTCGAGGCTGCAGTGAGCTATGATTGCACTCCAGCCCAGGTAACAAAGCAAGACTCTGACTCCTCTGACTCAAAATGAATGAATAAATAAATAAATATATAAATAAGTAAAATCAAATATAAGGAGGCAAAGGTAATGGCTTGACATTTTTCCAGGCTAAACTATCATTTAGACAATATAGAACATAAAAATACAAATAGTTTGACCAAAACTCAAATACAGGTAGTTTGGCCAAACTATCTGTATTTTTATGTTCTATAAAAACATGGTTATGAAAGAAAATATAGATAGATATCTTTATAAGCAAAGATTTTTAAAATGAATTATCATGTTTTTGACAGTATAAGACAAGTACAGAATGTTGGGAAAACTTATTCTGAGATCATCATCTAATACTGCAGGCATAAGACATTTAAGTCCAACTTTAGAAGTCCTGAGTTTGTGTTGAATGAAAATACAGGTTTTAAAAGATTAGTCCAGTAAGATTGTATCAGGGTTACTAGATATTTTTTCATTTATTCTGGAATTTTTGGTTGGCTAAACTTTCACAATAAGTCAATTTAATCTTTTTTTTTTTGAGACAGTCTCGCTCTGTCGCCCAGGCTGGAGTGCAGTGGCCAGATCTCGGCTCACTGCAAGCTCCGCCTCCCAGGTT
>NW_012114600.1:5282841-5285543 GCF_000951035.1 Colobus angolensis palliatus | reverse complement strand
TCTTGTAAAGATCAAAGTAGAAAACACATTTGAAGTGCTTCGAGCGGGGAGCCAGGCTGAGGGTGGGCTTGGGTGGCGGGAGGGCGGAGGGCAGGGAGGCGGGGCGGAGGACGAAGAGGAGAGACCAGGGCAGCGGAGGAGGCGAGGAGCGCCGGGTACTGGGCCGGGGGAGCCGCGGGCTCTGGGGGAAGAGACGGATGACGAATAGGCTTTTCATCGGGAACCCGAGCCCCGCCTTCACCGCCGACGACCTCCTGCAGCTCTTTGGGGACAGGATGCTGCCCCTGGCGGGACAGGTCCTGCTCAAGTCCGGCTACGCCTTCGTAGACTACCCGGACCAGACCTGGGCCATCCGCGCCATCGAGACCCTCTCGGCTCCAGTGTAATTGCATGGGAAAACCATGGAAGTTGATTATTCAGTCTCTAAAAAGCTAAGGAGCAGGAACATTCAGATTCGAAATATCCCTCCTCTCCTGCAGTGGGAGGTGTTGGATGGACTTTTGGCTCAATATGGGACGGTAGAGAATGTGGAACAAGTCAACACAGACACAGAAACCGCCGTTGTCAACGTCACATTTGCAACAAGAGAAGAAGCAAAAATAGCCATGGAGAAGCTAAGCGGGCATCAGTTTGAGAACTGCTCCTTCAAGATTTCCTACATCCCGGATGAAGAGGTGAGCTCCCCTTCGCCCCCTCAGCGAGCCAAGCCCGGGGACCACTCTTCCTGGGAGCAAGGCCACGCCCCTGGGGGGTCTTCTCGGGCCAGACAGATCGATTTCCCGCTGTGGATCCTGGTCCCCACCCAGTTTGTTGGTGCCATCATCGGAAAGGAGGGCTTGACCACAAAGAACATCACTAAGCAGACCCAGTCCCAGGTAGACATCTATAGAAAAGAGAACTCTGGAGCTGCAGAGAAGCCTGTCACCATCCATGCCACCCCAGAGGAGACTTCTGAAGCATGCCGCGTGATTCTTGAAATAATGCAGAAAGAGGCAGATGAGGCCAAACTAGCTGAAGAAAATCTTGGCCCACAATGGCTTGGTTGGAAGACTGGTTGGAAAAGAAGGCTGAAATTGGAAGAAAAAGGAACATGAAACAGGGACCAAGATAGCAATCTCATCTTTGCAGGATTTGAGCATGTACAACCCCGGAACCATCACTGTGAAGGGCACATTTGAGGCCTGTGCCAGTGCTGAGATAGAGATTATGAAGAAGCTGAGTGAGGCCTTCGAAAATGATATGCTGGCTGTTAATACCCACTCCGGATACTTCTCCACCTGTATCCCCATCACCAGTTTGGCCCGTTCCCGCGTCATCACTCTTATCCAGAGCAGGAGATGGTGAATCTCTTCATCCCAACCCAGGGTGTGGGCACCATCATCGGGAAGAAAGGGGCACACATCAAACAGCTGGCGAGATTCGCTGGAGCCTCCATCAAGATCGCCCCTGTGGAAGGCCCAGACGTCAGCGAAAGGATCGTCATCATCACCGGGCCACAGGAAGCCCAGTTCAGGGCCAGGGATGGATCTTTGGGGAAGTGAAAGAAGAAAACTTTTTTAACCCCAAGGAAGAAGTGAAGCTGGAAGCCCATGTCAGAGTGCCCTCTTCCACAGCTGGCTGGGTGATAGGCAAAGGTGGCAAGACCGTGAGTGAACTGCAGAGCTTAACCAGTGCAGAAGTCATCTTGCCTCCTGACCAAACGCCAGATGAAAATGAGGCAGTGATCATCAGAATTATCGGGCGCTTCTGTGCCAGACTGCACAGCGCAAGATCAGGGGAACTGTACAACAGGTGAAGCAGCAGGAGCAGAAATACCCTCAGGGAGTTGCCTCACAGCGCAGCAAGTGAGGCTTCCACAGGCACCAGCAAAACAACGGATGAATGGAGCCCTTCCAATACCTGACAGAATGGGACCAAACACAGCCAGCCAGATCAAGAGCAAACCAAAGATCATCTGAGGAATGAGAAGTCTGCGGAGGCGGCCAGGGACTCTGCAGAGGCCCTGACAATCCCAGGAGCTGAGGAGGGGTGGGGAAAGTCAGTCAGGTTTGCCAGAACAACCGGGCCGCCTCCCGGCCCGCAGGGCTTCTGCAGGCTTCAGCCATCCACTTCACCATCCACTCGGATCTCTCCTTAACTCCCATGACGCTATCCCTTTTAGTTGAACTAACGAAGGTGAACGTGTTCAAAGCCAAGCAGAGTGCACGCCCTTTTTGTGGCAAATAGTCTCTGTATATGTGTATACATATTAGAAGGGGAAGATGTTAAGACATGTGTCCTGCGGGTTACACAGAGTACCTGCAGTGGTCATATATTTTAGAAATAATACATCAAATAACTCAACTAACTCCAATTTTCAGTCATTTATTACTTTTTTTTCTTTTTAAAGACAAAGCAGGCTTTTCTAGACTTTAAAGAATAAAGCCTTTGGAAGGTCTCACGGTGTAGAGAGCTTCGAGACCACCCACACAAAATTCACCCAGAGGGAAATCTCGTGGAAAGGACCCTCACAGCAGTTCTGGATCACCTATGTACATCAACAGAAGGGATACCGCCGTCTCCTTGAAGGGGAATCTCTGTCACTCCTCCTGAGTGTTTAGCTCATACACCCATTTCGCACAGGGTTTTTTGTTTGTTTGTTTGTTTGTTTTTTAAACGGAGTCTCACTCTGTCTCCCAGGCTGGAGTGCAGTGGCCCGATCT
>NW_012114600.1:5281837-5282310 GCF_000951035.1 Colobus angolensis palliatus | reverse complement strand
CAGGCAAAGCAGTGCTCTGAGTATCATATCACACAAAAGGAACAAAAGCGAAACGCACAAACGAGCCTCAACTTACACTTGGTTACTCAAAAGAACAAGAGTCAATGGTACTTATCCTAGCATTTTGGAAGAGGAAAACAGGAACCCATCAAACCAACCAATCAACCAAACAAAGACAAAATTCTACAATGAAAGAATGTATTTTGTCTTTTGCATTTTGGTGTAAAGCCATCAATATTCAGCAAAATGATTTCTTTCTTTAAAAAAAATGTGGAGGAAAGTAGAAATTTATACAAGGTTGTTGGCCCAGGGCATTAAATTTACAGATTTCTTTTTATTATTATACTTTAAGTTCTAGGGTACATGTGCACAACATGTAGTTTTGTTATATATGTATACATGTGCCATGTTGGTGTGCTGCACCCATTAACTTGTCATTTACAGTAGGTATATCTCCTAATGCTATCCCTCCC
>NW_012114600.1:5275500-5280877 GCF_000951035.1 Colobus angolensis palliatus | reverse complement strand
CCAAAGGATTATAAATGATGCTGCTATAAAGACACATGCACACGTATGTTTATTGCAGCACTAAATTTACAGATTTTTTTTAACAAGAAAAACACACAGAAAAAAAGCTACCTCAGTTGTTTTTTACCTCAGCACCTTACTCTTGTGTTTCCCTTAGAGATTTTGCAAAACTGATAGTTGGAGCACTTTTAAAATTTTTTTAATAAAAATGAGTTGAAAAAAAATAAGATATCAACTGCCAGCCTGGAGAAGGTGACAGTCCAAATGTGCAACAGCTGTTCTGAATTGTCTTCCGCTAGCCAAGAACCTGCATGGCCTTCTTTTGGACAAACCTTGAGAATGTTTATTTAAAAAAATATATACATATGACAAAGAAAAACAGAGAGAGAGAATATTGGAGATGTCCTGAATTTTAATAAGATATGCGCCATTAGGGCTTTTTGTGCTAAAGGATGAACATGTACTGGTTTATGTGAAGAAGCCATTATACCACCAGACTGCAATGCCAGTTTCCTTTACTGCAAACAGTGTTCTATGACAAAAAGAAAAAGAAAAAGAAATATATCCAGCTAACAAGAAAAAAAATAAAGTGCTGAGAATGGTTCTTGGCACACTGTAAGCATTCAATGTAGGATATGTGTTGTAAGTAGCAATAATAGTATATGGAAAATAATGGCTTAATATGTAGTTATACGAAAGTAAACAAGGGGCATATTGTTTTATAATTTATCCACTTAAAATTTGAAGGAACGATGTTATATTTCCTAATCAACAAAATAAAATTTCTGAAAAATACCCAATGCATGATTAACATTTAGTGAATATTCAGTAATGCATAATTAATGCCCATTAAGCATAGAAAACAAAAAAATAAACTTAAGATGTTATGCATAATTCATAAAGTACTGCTTATCATTGTATCTCACTGATTTATTACTTCAAGCAATGGGTCAAATAATGTTTCCCTGAAAAAAAATACTAAAATATTACAGTGTTAGGCTAAAAGAGGTATTGATCTTCCTCTCCAACACCAGGATTTCTATATACTTTTATATTTGGTAAGACAAATAATTTCCAAAAAACTATAGCAGTATAATGGGCGTAATTCTTTTTCCAGACTTGCATAAGTTATTAATCATTCTGAAAAAAAAATTTTAAGAGACAGTCTCACTCTGTCATTTAAGCTGGAGTGCAGTGGTGTGATCATAGCTCATTGTAAGCTCAAACTCCTATGCTTAATAGATCCTCTTGCCTTAGCCTCCAGAGTAGCTGGAACTACAGGCACTCACCACCACATCTGGCTAATGTTTTTATCTTTTGTAGAGATGGGGTCTCAATATATTGCCCAGGCTGATCTTGAACACTTGTCCTCAAGAAATCCTTCTGCCTTGGCCTCCCAAAGTGCTGGAATTACGGGCATGAGTCACTGTACCTGGTGATTTATTATTAACTCTGCAGGATAGCTTCATAAATTTTAGTCTTAAAACAAGGTCTTTTGTCCAGCCTACATACATTGTTTTCTCTCATTAATTCCAACTGTATTAATATGCATTCAGCCCCATTTCTTATCCTCTCTTTAGAGTTTAAAATGGATTTTTTCATGTCCAGAGAGAGAATAATAAGAGTGGCAGCTTGCTGGGTGCAGTGGTTTATGCCTGTAATCCCAGGACTTTGAGAGACCAAGGCGGGAGGATTGCCTTAGCCCAGGAGATTGAGACCAGCCTGAGCAACATAGCAAGACCCCCATGTCTAGAAAAAATGAAAACATTAGCTAGGTGTGGTGGCATGCATGTGTAGTCCCAGCTACCTGGGAGGCTGAGGTGGGAGAATCACTTGAGCCTGAGAGGTTGAGGCTGCAGTGAGCTATCATTGTGCCACTACACTCCAGCCTGGGTGACAAAGTAAGACCCAGTCCTTTAAAAAAAAAAAAAAAAAAAGCACCGAAAGGGGTAGAAAAATGGGATTTCCAAAATTCTGGGGATTAATAAGAAAAAAAAAATGAGATGGGAAAATGATGGCATAAAACAGAGTAGAAAGAAAAGCACTGATTACAACCCAGTACTGATCCTAATCTGCTCTCCTGTCTGACTACAAACCTTGGAATTGTCTGCTGGAGTGACAGTTACCTGACAATGTAAATGGATTAGATTTACATTGTCAAAATACAAAATAATTCACGTAGTAGTGTTGGCTGGCTGCTGGGAGCTCAGCTAGAACTTTCAAGTGCCTACATGTTTCTTGCCTTTTATAGCAAGATGGCTGGGATCCCAAAGAGAGCGTCTTGAGTGCTGGAATTTCCACAACAAGCATTTCAAAAAGCTCAGGTAGAAATCACAAAACTTTTTATGATCTAGCCTCAGAAATCACAGAACATCATTTCCAATGCATTCTATTGGTCAAGCAAATCACTAAAGTCAGCCCAGATTCATGGAGCAGTTGGATCCCATCTCTCAACTGAAAGAGTGACAAACAGTTTGCAGCTATCCTTAATTAACTGAAAACACACACAAAAAAAACTCTCTAGAAATGAAAATCATTATAATCAAAATTAGGCACTCAGTGCATGAGTTTCATGGAATTTTTGACAAAGTTGAAGGCTGAGCTCCCAGAATATAACATCCCAAAGATTAAAAAAAAAATTTTTTTTTTTTTTTGGCTGGATGCAGTAGCTCATGCCTGTAGTCTCAGCACATTGGCAGGCAGATCACTTAAAGTCAGGAGTTCGAGACCACCCTGGCCAACATGGTAAAATTCCTGTCTCTACTAAAAATACAAAACATTAGCCAGGCACGGTGGTGGGTGCCTGTAGTCCCAGCTACTGGGGAGGCTGAGGCAGGAGAATTGCTTGAACCCAGGAGGCAGAAGTTGCAGTGAGCGGAGATCATATCACTGCACTCCAGCTTGGGCAGCAGAGCCAGACTCTGTCTCAAAAAAGAAAAAAAAATGTAAAAAATGATGGAAACCAGAAAAGAGTGAAATAATTTTTTTCAATGAACTAATAATAATAGTAATAACTGTCAACATAACATTTTATGACCAGTGAAAATATTCTTCAAGAATGTTTTACACAAACAAAAATTAACATAGTCTATCACCAGCAGACCCAAATTAAAGGAAATACTAAAGGGTATTCTGTAGGCAAAAAAGAAAATGATCCTAGATAGAAAGTTCCCAGGTGCAAGAAGGAAGGAAGAGCACAAAAGTGGTAAATACACGGGTAGATCTAAATATAAACATGGACTATACAAAACAACGATACAAATTTGTTTCCTCATTTATTGGACTTACAAGAAACAATATGCAGAAATGGAAATCCGTGATAACACTAGCGTATAAACAAGGCAGGTTTGGGAGGCCGAGGTGGGCAGATCACCTGAGGCCAGTTCGAGCCCAGCCTGAGCAACATGGAGGAATCCCGTCTCTACTAAAAATACAAAATTAGCCAGGAATGGTGACTGTGTGCCTGTAATCCCAGCCACTAGGGAAGCTGAGGCAGGAGAATCACTTGAACCTGGGAGGCAGAAGTTGCAGTGAGGCAAGATCGCATCATTACACTCCAGCCTGGGCAACAAAAGTGAAACTCCCTCTCAAGAAAAAAAAATTAACCAGGCATGGTGGTGGGCATCTGTAATATCAGCTACTTGGGAGGCTGAGGCAGCAGAATCACTTGAACCCGGGAGGCAGAAGTTGTGGTGAGCCGAGATTGTGCCACTGCACTCCAGCCTGGGCGACAGAGCAAGACATGGAGTCTCAAACAAAAAAAAAAACCAAAAACCAAAACCAAACAAACAAACAAAATAAAAGGTAAATAAAGTACTAATTACCATTAGAATATGATATGTCATTTTTCAAGTCGAGATAGAAGCCCTTATACTTACTGTAAATTGATTTTCAACAAACTGCTGAGTTGATTCAATAAGGGAAATGATAGTTGGTTTTTTTTGTTTTTGTTTGTTTGTTTGAGACAGAGTCTAGCTCTGTTTCCCAGGCTGGAGTGGTGCAGTGGCGTGATCTCGACTCACTGCAGCCTCTGGGTTCCAGCAATTCTGAACCCCTCCACTGAACCCCTCCTGGGTTCAAGCAATTCTCCTGCCTCAGCCTCCCAAATAGCTGGGATTAGAGGCACCTGCCACCACGCCGGTGTAATTTTTGTATTATTAGTAGAGTCAGGGTTTTCACCATGTTTGCCAAGCTGGTCTCGAACTCCAGGCCTCAGGTGATCCGCCCGCCTCTGCCTCCCAAAGTGCTGGGATTACAGGAGTGAGCCACCGCTCCCCGCAGAATAGGATAGTTTTTAATCAACAAATGATGCTGGAACAATTGGATACCCACATGCAAGACAATGAATTTAGACCCTTGCCTCATACCACACACAAAAATAAATTCAAAATGGTCGGGCGCAATAGCTCACACCTGTAATCCCAGTCCTTTGAAAGGCCGAGGTGGGAGAATCACCTGAGGTCAGAAGTTCATGACCAGCCTGGCCAAATGGTGAAACCCCGTCTCCACTAAAAACACAAAAAAATTAGCTGGGCTTGGTAGCACCCACCTGTAGTCCCAGCTACTTGGGAGACTGAGGTGGGAGAATGGCTTGAGCCTACGAGGCAGAGGTTGCAGTGAGCCGAGATTGCTCCACTGCACTCCTGGGTAACAGAGTGAGACCCTGTCTCAAAATAAATAAATAAATAAACTCAAAATGGATCATAAACATAAATGTAAGAGCTAGAACTATGAAAATTCTGCAAGAAAATATAGAAGTAAAAAAAAAAGAAAACATAGAAGTAAATTTTCATGGGCTTGAGTTAAGGCAAAACATCAAAAGCACAAATAATAAGATAAAAATATTAATAAACTGAACTTCAGAATTAAAAACTTTCGTCCTTCAAAGGACACAGTAAGGAAGCGAAAAGCCACAAATCTGGAGAAATATTTGTAAATCATATAACTAAGAAGGGACTCATAACCAGAATATATAAAGAACTCTTACACCTCAGTGATAAGAACACAAATAGGCTAGGCATGGTGGCTCACACCTGTAATCCCAGCACTTTGGGGGGACAAGGCGGGCAGATCACGAGGTCAGGAGATCAAGAACATCCTGGCCAACATTGTCAAACCTCGTCTCTACTAATAATACAAAAATTAGCTGGGCGTGGCGGCTTGTGCCTGTAATCCCAGCTACTCGGGAGGCTGAGGCAGGAAAATCACTTGAATCAGGGAATCAGACGTTGCAGTGAGCAGGACGTTGCAGTGAGCTGAGATTGTGCCATTGCACTCCAGTCTGGCAACAGAGCAAGACTCCAGCAAAAAAAAAAGAAAGAAAGAAAGAAAAGAAAAATTCACTCATCTTAACTGTACAATTGAATAATTTCTTAGT
>NW_012114600.1:5274132-5275450 GCF_000951035.1 Colobus angolensis palliatus | reverse complement strand
CTGCACTCCAGCCTGGGGGACAGAGCAAGACTCCAGCAAAAAAAAAAGAAAGAAAGAAAGAAAAGAAAAATTCACTCATCTTAACTGTACAATTGAATAATTTCTTAGTGATTTTACAGAGTTGTGAAAAAATATTATTTGGATTGCTTCCACTTTTTCAGCCACTATGAATAATGTTTCTATGATCATTTATGTACAAGACTCTGGGTGGACATACATTTTTATTTTGGGGGTAAATATGTAGCAGTAAATCTGCTGGGTCAAAGATAAATCTAGATTTGATATCAAAATTTGATAAAATAGATAAATCTATCTATGTTTGATATTTTAAGAAACTGCCAAATGGTTTTGTAAAGTGATCACACCATTTTACACTACACCACGCCCACCAAAATGAGTGAATTTTATGATATATATATTTTACTTCAAAAAAGCTGTTAATACCCAGTGCAGTGTCTCACACCCGTAATCCCAGCACTTTGGGAGCCCAAGACAGAGGATCCGTTAAGTCCAGGAGTTCAAGAGAAGCCTGGGAAACATAGGGAGACCTCCTCTCTGCAGAAAATTTTAAATAAGTAGCCAGGCGTGCTGGCACAGGCCTGTAGTCCCAGCCACATGGGAGGATGGCTTGAACCTGAGAGTTCCAGGCTGCAGTGGACCAAGATTGTGCCACTGCATTCCTACCTGGGCGACAGAGCAAGACCCTGTCTCAAAACAAACACACAAAATCAATAAGGCTGTTAAAAATGTTTAAGGAAAATAATTATTCTATACTCTAGAGGATAATATCTAAAACAGAAGCAAAATAATGCATATTTTCCAGACTAATAGAGGAACGGAAATAGAATTACAAAAGTAATTTTTCTTTTATATTTATTTACTATTACTATTTTTGAGACAGGGTCTAACTCTGTTGCCTAGGCTGGAGTGTTGTGGCTGATCTCTGCTCACTGCAACCTCCATCTCCCAGGCTTAAGGGATCTTCCCACCTCAGCCTCCCAAGTTGCTGTAACTACTGTTGTACACCATCCAACCGGCTAATTTTTGTATTTTTTGTAGAGACTAGGTTTTGTTACGTTGCCCAGGCTGATCTTGAACTCTTGAGCTCGGGCAATCCACCTGCTTCCACCTCCCGAAGTGCTGGGTTTACAGGCGTGAGCCACCGAGTCCAGCCTACAAAAATAAGTTTTTTAAAAAAGACGGCCAGGTGCGGTGGCTCATGCTTGTAATCCCAGCACTTTGGGAGGCCAAGGTGAGCAGATCGTGAGGTCAGGAGATGGAGACCATCCACGGTGAAACCCCATCTCTACTAAAAATA
>NW_012114600.1:5269497-5272580 GCF_000951035.1 Colobus angolensis palliatus | reverse complement strand
GATGGTCTTGATCTCCTGACCTCGTGATCCGCCCGTCTCGGCCTCCCAAAGTGCTGGGATTACAGGCTTGAGCCACCGCGCCCGGCAATACTTCTTTATGTTATACTTCCTCTCCAAATTACCATCGTGGTCTCTGACTCTTGATTGGACCTAGACGGATACATGGACTAAAATGTTCTAATTAAAGACAGAAAATTTCAGACCCAATTAAAAAAATACCCAGATGTATTTTGCATACAAGAGGCATAGCTGAAACATAATAACACAAAAGGATTGAAAGTAAAAATATGGAAAAATATATACTACAAAATGGCTGACCGAAAGAAGCTGTTCCAGCTGTTAAGCGAAAGTAACTACCATTATAAAGAGGAGCACTTTATAATGATAAAAAGGTTCAATTTACAGGAAGGTATAAAAAAATTCTGAATTTCTATGGTGACTAGTAACATGGCCTTAACAAAATATATAGCAAATGTGGACAGAACCATAAGAATAAATAGATTAAATCCTTAATCATAATGGAAGATCTTAATACTCCTCTCTCAGTAATTGATAAACAGAAAAGAAAATCAGTTCCTAGATTCAAAAAATATAATTAACAAACTTGCTTTTATTACTTGCTTTAATTGCTTGTGGAATTTACATTTTTTCTTTTTCTTTTTTTTTTTTTTTTTTGTGAGATGGAGTCTCACTCTGTTGCCCAGGCTGGAGTGCAGTGGCATGATCTGGGCTCACTGCAGCCTCTGTCTCCCAGGTTCAAGGGATTCTCCTGCCTCAGCCTCCTGAGTAGCTGAGATTACAGGTGCTGGCCACCACGCCCAGCTAAGTTTTGTATTTTTAGTAGAGACGGGTTTCACCATGTTGACCAGGCTGGTCTTGAACTCCTGACCTCAGATGATCCATCTGCCTCCACCTCCCAAAGTGCTGGGATTACAGGCATGAGCCACCACACCCGGCCCTCACATTTTTTTCAAAGATAAAAAGATCATTTATAAAAGCTGACTATTTGTGGCGCAGTAGTGCCTAAACACATTTCAAAGGATTGAAGTGATGTTTAGTACATTTTCTGACCAAAATTAACCTAATCTAGCAATTTATTATACAAGATAATAGAAAATATTGATATGTTTGGAAATTTAGAAATACATTACCAAATAACTCATAGATCAAAGAAGAAATCACAGTGGAAATTAAATAATATTTGGAACTGAATGATAATAAAAATATAGCTTATTAAAAGGCTGTGTGATGCAGCTAAAGAGTAGTTAGAAGTTAATTTCTAAGCTGAATGTGTATATTATGAAACAGGAAATGAATATATTCATTCATTTCAGGAAGTTAGGGAAAAATACGACAAAATAAACCCCAAAATGTCAGAGTAGGAAAAAATGAAGATAAGAGTAGAAATTAACAAAATAAAAAAACCCATAGAGTTGAAAAGATTGACACAGCTAAAATTCAATTGATAAACCTCTGGTGAAACTGATAAATAAAAACAAAGAGAAGACACAAATAACCATTTGTTCTAAGCTTTTAAAAAAGTCGCTGAGGCAATTATGAACAATTTTATACTAACAATTTTGGAATGTTAGAAAAAATGATCAAATTCCTAGAAAAATATAACTTATCTAATATGATACAAGAAAACTAGATAATCAGTCCAGGCATGGTAGGTCACACCTGTAATCACAACACTTTGGGAGGCTGAGGCAGGCCGATTGCTTAAGCCCAGGAATTCAAGACCAGTTTGGGCAACATCATGAGATCCCATCTCTCCGTGTGGTGGCTCATGCCTGTAATCCCAGCACTTTGGGAGGCTGAGGCAGGCCGATTGCTTAAGCCCAGGAATTCAAGACCAGTTGGGCAACATGGTGAAACCCCATCTCTACTAAAAATAGAAAAATTATCCAGGTGTGGTGGCAGGCACCTGTAGTCCCAGCTACTCGGCAGGCTGAGGCAGGAGAATCGCTTGAACCTGGGAGGCAGAGGATACCATTAGCTAAGATCGCACCACTGCACTCCAGCCTGGGCGACAGAGCGAGACTCTGTCTCAAAAAAAAAAAAAAAAAGGCAAGAAAGGGGACAAAAAGGAACATAAAACAAGTAGGACAAATACAAAACACATAGATTTAAGATCAAATATATTAGTAATAAAGTTAAAATATAAATGGACTGTGTATTATTTATCTATGGCCTCTCAGCTCCAAATTCACCCTGTTTTCTGCTCTGGGAAAATGATTCTGGGCCTTTTAAGTTTTCTCTTGCCAGACGGCACAGAAACTATCAGTAGAGGGCGCTAGACAGACATTGCAAAAAGAAAACGTTTCTACTTCCTGGGGCTGCTACCCTCCATCCTGAGGCTCCTGCAGCATGCGCCCCTTCCTAGCATCCAGCTTCTGCGGCGTACATGACCTCCCCAGAGTGATGCCCTGGCCGCTTCTCCGGAGCTAGATTCCCGCAGTGTACCGTGGCAGGCAGAGTCGTCTTTCATGTGTGCCTTTGAGGCAGAATGGCTCATGTCAAATGCCTCCTGTAAACAGCTTTCCCTTTCCCTGGCACCCTGGTGTGAGGAATTCTGGTAAGTTGCAGAGGGTGGATTTCTAGAAAGTTCCACTCATCTGGTACCAGAGAGACTTGCTTTTTTTTTTTGCCGTCTGGTGAGCCATGGTCATGATCTCTTTGCCCTAGAGTGGCAGGGGTGTGAATTGTACTTTTCCTTGGACATTCTACCTCGGGGTCTAGAGTAGTGGCTGTTCCTTTTTGTTGTTGTTTGTTTGAGTCAGAGTCTCGCTCTTTTGCCTAGGGTGTAGTGCAATGACGCGTGTTGGCCAGGCTGGTCTTGAACTCTTGACCTCAAGTGATCCACCTGCCTCAGCCTCCCAAAGTGCTGGGATTACAGGAGTGAGCCACGGAAACTGGCCGTGGTTATTCCTTTTACCTGCTATATTTATTAGAATTATCTTTGCTTCTTACTAATCAATCCCTATTACCTCAACTTTATTTAGTACCATTAAATAACATTTAATAGTATTATTATTTTGGGACAGGGTCGGCTCTGTCGCCCATTTTATTTAATACTTCTT